>NW_024609156.1:0-114841 GCF_018296145.1 Oncorhynchus tshawytscha
TGATGAAATGTAGGTAAAGGATCTCTATGGATCCTTTACCTACATTTCATCAAACGAGGCCTGAGGTGTCTGGGACATCGCTTGTGAGTAACATATGTATAGTTGATTGCTAATGCGTCTCCCTTGGACCAGTAAGTGTCATTTTGTAAATGCCAGATGTAGGAGCCATTTTGGCCTGTTTATGTATTTTAGATGTCTGTCAAGGGTTACGTTTTACTTGTTTTGTACACTAGAGGGCACTATATGGGGCGGCAGGTAGCCTAGGGGCTCGAGCGAAAATCTGTCGTTCTGCCCCTGAGCAAAGCAGTTAACACACTGTTCCTAGGCCGTCATTGTAAATAAGAATTTGTTATCAACTGACTAGCCTATTTAAATAAAGGTGGAAAAAATATATATATACAGTGCCTTGCGAAAGTATTTGGCCCCCTTGAACTTTGCGACCTTTTGCCACATTTCAGGCTTCAAACATAAAGATATAAAACTGTATTTTTTGTGAAGAATCAACAACAAGTGGGACACAATCATGAAGTGGAACGACATTTATTGGATATTTCAAACTTTTTTAACAAATCAAAAACTGAAAAATTGGGCGTGCAAAATTATTCAGCCCCTTTACTTTCAGCGCAGCAAACTCTCTCCAGAAGTTCAGTGAGGATCTCTGAATGATCCAATGTTGACCTAAATGACTAATGATGATAAATACAATCCACCTGTGTGTAATCAAGTCTCCGTATAAATGCACCTGCACTGTGATAGTCTCAGAGGTCCGTTAAAAGCGCAGAGAGCATTATGAAGAACAAGGAACACACCAGGCAGGTCCGAGATACTGTTGTGAAGAAGTTTAAAGCCGGATTTGGATACAAAAAGATTTCCCAAGCTTTAAACATCCCAAGGAGCACTGTGCAAGTGATAATATTGAAATGGAAGGAGTATCAGACCACTGCAAATCTACCAAGACCTGGCCGTCCCTCTAAACTTTCAGCTCATACAAGGAGAAGACTGATCAGAGATGCAGCCAAGAGGCCCATGATCACTCTGGATTAACTGCAGAGATCTACAGCTGAGGTGGGAGACTCTGTCCATAGGACAACAATCAGTCGTATATTGCACAAATCTGGCCTTTATGGAAGAGTGGCAAGAAGAAAGCCATTTCTTAAAGGTATCCATAAAAAGTGTTGTTTAAAGTTTGCCACAAGCCACCTGGGAGACACACCAAACATGTGGAAGAAGGTGCTCTGGTCAGATGAAACCAAAATTGAACTTTTTGGCAACAATGCAAAACGTTATGTTTGGCGTAAAAGCAACACAACTCATCACCCTGAACACACCATCCCCACTGTCAAACATGGTGGTGGCAGCATCATGGTTTGGGCCTGCTTTTCTTCAGCAGGGACAGGGAAGATGGTTAAAATTGATGGGAAGATGGATGGAGCCAAATACAGGACCATTCTGGAAGAAAACCTGATGGAGTCTGCAAAAGACCTGAGACTGGGACGGAGATTTGTCTTCCAACAAGACAATGATCCAAAACATAAAGCAAAATCTACAATGGAATGGTTCAAAAATAAACATATCCAGGTGTTAGAATGGCCAAGTCAAAGTCCAGACCTGAATCCAATCGAGAATCTGTGGAAAGAACTGAAAACTGCTGTTCACAAATGCTCTCCATCCAACCTCACTGAGCTCGAGCTGTTTTGCAAGGAGGAATGGGAAAAAATGTCAGTCTCTCGATGTGCAAAACTGATAGAGACATACCCCAAGCGACTTACAGCTGTAATCGCAGCAAAAGGTGGCGCTACAAAGTATTAACTTAAGGGGGCTGAATAATTTTGCACGCCCAATTTTTCAGTTTTTGATTTGTTAAAAAAGTTTGAAATATCCAATAAATGTCGTTCCACTTCATGATTGTGTCCCACTTGTTGTTGATTGTTCACAAAAAAATACAGTTTTATATCTTTATGTTTGAAGCCTGAAATGTGGCAAAAGGTCGCAAAGTTGAAGGGGGCCGAATACTTTCGCAAGGCACTGTATGTTGGGTAATGGGTCACTGGTCATGTGTGGATATAGGTAGCATAGGTGACCAGGAAAAGTTAGCACAAGTGAGAGGAGAGCACATACAGTTGTTACCGTATCACTGATACAGCTTATAGAATGCATCACTCTGCACCTTTTCTATAGGAATGTTTTTCGGAGCTGTTTATATTTATATGAGCAATAAATGGGATCTTTTTGTGGACGTGTTATGGACAGCTCTCTCCTGTGCCAGTGGCTTTTCATAGGGAATCGTCACTACTACTACTGTCCGTAGCAAGACACATCATTCACCCAAGTTTCATCAACATCGAGCCAGTGTTGTGTGAGTTATTGTGTGTGACTACGGGATATACGGAGATAGATTCCCCCCACACACAGTATTTCATCGTGCGGGCAATGAAGTTATTGTGTTTCAATATATTCATCCTTGAAATCAATGGTCAGTTCCAGCTATAAATGTGTCATCAAATTTCCATTGAATACATTTCAACAGACCACCATACTGTGTAAGTAGGTCTGAGAGCCACCCTGACCTTTGACCTGACCTGGACTGGGACAACTCAGTGCCCTATCCATCCATCACACATTCTACCAAGCAAAGCATATTCTCTTCAACCATACTACACATCACTTACTGTTGTCGTAACCAGTGGAAAACATTTGCATGTCAGGTGTGGTCCATTAAATGAGGTGATGGACAGCATCAGTGTACAGATGGGAGCAACACAGGTGTATAGTGGGGGTGGGTGAGCGTGCGATTGTAGGGGAGGGAGGTACATGTGCTTGGTACATCAATATGCTACTTGACATTCTTGGTTGAGGTCCTCATTTGGTATTAATTAGAAACTCCACCTCTTCCTGGGGTCCACATGAAACGTGACTTAATACATAGGACAGAACATCATTAGTCAAGGACTGAAATACATGCATACTGTACACATCAGTACATACACAAAATATCTAGGTCTAATCCAAAGAACAGTGCAAATTACAATGCAAGAGACTGCTGCATCTCAGTTCTCAGTTCAACATGAAGATAAGGGTGTTTAAGTTCATTTAGATTATCCTGGTGTCTGTGATGGTGAACTACCTCTCTATGATTGTAATTCTGTCTTTGTACAATGTCCTTCATCAGGTTCTGTTGTTTTGTCACCAACCCACGTCTTTCTCAGTCATTGTTATCTGTGGATTTGTACCCCCTTTGATTTAAGATGACCTGTTAAATCAGTCATAACTCCCTTTTGACAGGGGGAAAGTAAGCTTGTTTTTAGCAGCAGGGAGGGCCAATTGAATGCAAGTTTTAAAAATATATGTTCATTAATTGCATATATTCTGGCACTCCTATTGTCAGTGCTCTGGACAACATCTGAAATGGCACCCTATACCCTATATAGTGTAAACATGTTGATCAGGGCCCTTATTCCTTTGGTGAAAGGTATTATGTTTTATAGGGAATATGGTGCCTTTTTGGATGCACCATGATTTACATCACGAGGTTGACTTGACACGACACTCAGGTGTGGCAGGGCAGGGCAGAGATTTGGATATTTAGTGTGAGGTCATCAGTTCCAGCACCTGTGACAGACACAACCCACCACACCTCAGAGGACAGAGACGCTGAATCAATAGGCTACAGGTGAGCAAATCAGATTTATTTTAATTTTGGACACATTTTGTTATTTTTGTCACGTTTACAAAGTGACAATCTCTAACGCATGTATTATCTACAAAGTATTTTAAGCGAGTCTATTCATTTAGCTTCATCTGGATTTTTGAGTTTTACATTTATTTTTCAAACAGGGTTTACTATTACTATTTTTTAATCAAAGTAACACCCTACTGCTCTGGTTACAAAAATATTATATGTGCATATATCAGATGAGACTTCAATTATAGCTAGAATAAATACTTTGCTTGTTTAACAATCCTCCCCGCTCCTTCTCTCTTCTCTCTCCCTCCTTCTCTCTTCTCTTCTCTCTCCCTCCTTCTCTCTTCTCTTCTCTTCTCCCCCCTCCTTCTCTCTTCTCTTCTCTCTCCCTCCTCTCTCTCTTCTCTCTCCCCCTCCCTCTCTCTCTCTCTTCTCCCTCCCTCCCTCCCCCTCCTTCTCTCTCTCTCTCTCTCCCCCTCTTCTCTCTCCTTCTCTCTTCTCTTCTCTCTCTCCCTCTTCTCTCTTCTCTTCTCTCTCTCTCCCCCTCTCTTCTCTCTTCTCTCTCTCTCCCCTCCTTCTCTCTTCTCTCTCCCTCCTTCTCTCTTCTCTCTCCCTCCTTCTCTCTTCTCTCTCCCTCCTTCTTCTCTCTTCTCTCTCTCTCCCCCCCTCTTCTCTCTCTCTCTCCCTCCTTCTCTCTTCTCTCTCCTCCCCCTCTCTCTTCTCTTCTCTCTCCCCCTCCTTCTCTCTCTTCTCTCTCCCTCCTTCTCTCTTCTCTCTCCCCCTCCTTCTCTCTTCTCTCTCCCTCCTTCTTCTCTCTTCTCTCTCCCCTCCTTCTCTCTCTTCTCTCCCCCTCCTTCTCTCTCTCTCTCTCCCCCCTCCTCTCTCTCTCTCTCTCCTTCTCTCTTCTCTTCTCCCCCTCCTTCTCTCTTCTCTCTCCCCCTCCTTCTCTCTTCTCTCTCCCCCTCCTTCTCTCTCTCTCTCCCCCTCCTTCTCTCTTCTCTCTCCCCCTCCTCTCTCTCTTCTCTCTCCCCCTCCTTCTCTCTTTCTCTCTCTCCCCCTCCTTCTCTCTTCTCTCTCCCCCTCCTCTCTCTTCTCTCTCCCCCTCCTTCTCTCTTCTCTCTCCCTCCTTCTCTCTTCTCTCTCTCTCTCCTTCTCTCTCTCTCTCTCTCTCTCTCTCCCCCTCCTTCTCTCTTCTCTCTCCCCCTCCTTCTCTCTCTCTCTCTCCCCCCCTCTCTCTCTCTTCTCTCTCCCCCTCCTTTCTCTTCTCTCCTCTCTTCCTCCTTCTCTCTTCTCTCTCCCCCTTCTCTCTCTCTCCCTCCTTCTCTCTCTCTCTCCCCCTCCTCTCTCTCTTCTCTCTCTCCCCTCCTCCTCTCTCTCTTCTCTTCCTCTTCTCTCTCTCTTCTCTCCCCCTCCTTCTCTCTTCTCTCTCCCCCTCTCCTCTCTCTCTCTCTCTCCCCTCCTTCTCTCTTCTCTCTCCCCCTCCTTCTCTCTTCTCTCTCCCCCTCACTCTGTCCTTTCTCCCTCTGTACCTGTGTCTCTCTCTCTATCTCTCACACTCTCTTTGTCTCTCTCTATCACTCTCTCTTTCTCTCTCGCTCTCTCTCTCTCTTTCTCTTGCGCTCTCTTTGTCTCTATCTCCCTCACTCTCTCTTTCTCACTTGCTCTCTTTCTCTGTCACCTCCTTCCTTTCTCTCTCTCTCATTTTATTTCTGTTTGTCTCTTTTCTTAGAAATCTCAAGAACTTCGACAAATTACAGTTACATACATCGTTGAGATGAATTTATCAACAGTCAATGGTACGTCCACATCTCCTCATATCTCCCTCATTGAGACACGTTTACAGGGTGAACATGTGGCACATTTTGTCCCCATGCTTACTGCTTCCTTTTCAATCAACATCATCCTGGGTCTCCCCACTAATGTCTACATCCTGTGGCTGATACTGACCGGAGCAGGAAGGACGATGGCCTCAGAGTTCTTCTCTCTCAACCTGACCGTGTCTGAGATCCTCTTCTGCCTCTTGAATGCCTTCAGCATAGCTGACGTCTATGTCCAGTCTGATTTTGTTGACAAAGTCTCTGATTTTGCCTATGGGTTCATTTTCACTGGTCGTCCCCTGTTCCAGTGCTGTATCTGTGTGGAGCGCTACTTGGCGGTGGTCCACCCTGTGGTCTTCCTGAAGTACAAACCCCTGAGATACAGGGTGGGGTGTTGTAGTGTTGTCTGGCTGATGGTTCTTGGGTCTTGCTGTCTATGTGTTTTTCAGAACTTTACACCAGTGTTCGTCTACTCTCTCTTTGCCCAGTCAATGATCTATTTTTTGCTGATGTCATTCTGCTGCCTCTCAGTTCTCTGGGCTCTGAAACGTCCAGTGCCAGGGGATGGGGACAGGGAGGGGACAAACAGCATTAAGATGAAGGCCTTTAAGATCATTTTGATTCTACTGGTGTATGCTGTGGTTTCTCAACTCCCACTGGCAGTGATGGCACTGACTCAAAGTTACGTTGGACACATGGTGTTTTTTTCAGTCATGTCCATTTGTTTATGCATCAGTGTGATCTCTGGGTTTATGCAGCCCCTCCTCCACCTCCACAGGGTTGGAAAGCTGCCCTGTATTAGAGGTCTCTAAGACATAAAGAGTCATCTCTTCAACCAATTAGTGCCTTAAAACATATATGTGATTGTATTTATGTTCTATGTTTATAATCGTGTTATTTTAAATGTGTGATTTTTTTCCCCATTTTATTGTTTTCCAATTCATGATGTTTGAATGTATTTCCAATGTAATCCTAGAAAGTGATGGTTTGATTCCCCTCCTGTAGGTGTTTTGATAATATTGGGTATGCAGTTTACGTACCCAAACAGAGTGTAAACCAGAACATCTCAAATCATCCATATTTAGCAAGAAAATGGTTTATCTGGAATCAATCTGATCAAGCTTATAGACAACGAGGCTTTTAATAAAGGTAGTGGTTCCATGTTTGCAGAGACGGCGTTCTAGGTGAACACTGCACATGTCGGTTCCATTGGAAATGACCTGGAAATGTCAAGTGGGATATAGCACGGTTTTGTGTTGAATCCCGGCCATCATGTAGTTGTTTGTAAATAGACCTGGTGTCATTCTGTTTTAACCTTAGGCTGATGGTTTATTGGCAGAGAGACAGACCATTCAGCTGGATAATGCAGACAAAGGCTGGCACCAAGCATGTATGTGTTTCTCTTGAAAAGATAGATGATTGTTTTTGAAAGTTGCAATGTAGATATTGTTGGGTTGATGAGATTAAATACATTATTAATAAGGATCTCCCCTGTCTCTCTGTCTTCTTTAAAGATGGAAAATAAAGGATTTGTATGTATTTTATATTTACACTAAATAATAACAATAATTACAATAACAAAAGAACACAATATTTCAATACACTTATCTTTAAATTCAACGATTGGGTCCCACTATTGTGGTGTCATAAAATAGCATGAAATAACATTGAATACTTCTGCATTGAGTAGTATATTGTGTATCTAGGGCCTGGAGGTTTCCTATTAATCTGACCTGGTCTGGAAAAACATTTTACACAGCACAGCATATTCTCTTCAACCATACTTAAAATCACTTAGTGATGTCATAACCATTTGCATGTCAGGTGTGGTCCATCTAGTGAGATAATGGGCAGCATCAGTTTACAGACAGGAGCAACACAGGTGTCTTGGTGGGGGGTGTATCCTGATCCCAAGCTTGACCTTAAGACTGATACACCTTCAGTGAACATCTCCTCTGCTGGCTCTATAGCTCCAACTGGTGGCAAAAACAGACTGTGGTAAATACGATCTCTGGTTGACAGGAGGACTCACTGTCTCAGTCAGGATAAAAAGTTGGAGACAGGGACAGGGCTGATACTAAGGTTGGAGCAGAGGAAGCTCCACCAGGGGTTGAAACAAGGGATGGCTGGTGGAGGGGTTCAAGCCACAGAGAAGGAGTCTCCAGCATTAGCAGGAATGGAGCAAGTGGAGAAGCCTGAATCGTCTTCATTACAGCCAGCATAAGTGAAGCAGAGAGAAGCTACAGACCCCAACACAGACCAACCTGGAGGTCTGGGTGGAGAGGAGGTCACAGGACCCAACACAGACCAACCTGTAGGTCAGGGTGGAGAGGAGGTCACAGGACCCCACACAGACCAACCTGTAGGTCAGGGTGGAGAGGAGGTCACAGGACCCAACACAGACCAACCTGGAGGTCAGGGTGGAGAGGAGGACACAGACAAGATCCCTATCATTTACATGTCAAAGACACTGAAGATTGTTGTTAAGTCAATATGCAACATATTTGCCTATGTGGAGACTGGGCTGTGTTCAGTAACAAAACATTTTGAAATGAAAAACAAATGAGTGTTTTGTCTCCTTTCAAATCAAATCAAAATCAAATCAAACTTTATTTGTCACATGCGCCGAAGTGTAGACCTTAACATGAAGAACAGTGCAGTTCAAGAAGAGTTAAGAAAATATTTCCAAAAAATATATATATAAAAAAGTAACACAATGAAATAACAGTAACAAGGCTATATACCGGGGGCACTGGTTATTCGAGGTAATTTGTAGATGTAGGTAGGGGTGAAGTGACTAGGCATATATAACAAACAGCGAGTTGCAGCAGTGTGCAAAACAAATGGGGGGGTCAGTCAGGTGGCCATTTGTGGGGGGTCAATAGTCAGGTGGTCATTTGATTATGGGGGGGTCAATGTAAATAGTCCTGTGGCCATTTGTTTAATTGTTCAGCAGTCTCATGGCTTGGGGGTAGAATATGTTAAGGAGCCTTTTGGTCCTAGACCTGGCACTCCGGAACATCTTGCCGTGCAGTAGCAGAGAAAACAGTCTATGACTTGAGTGACTGGAGTCTCTGACAAATTTTGGGACTTTCCTCTGACACAGCCTATTATATAGGTCCTGGATGGCTGGAAGCTTGCACCGAGTGATGTACTGGGCCATACGCACTACCTTCTGTTGCGCCTTACTGTCAGATGCAGAGCAGTTGCCATACCAGGTGGTGATGCAACTGGTCAGGATGCAGCTGTAGAACTTTTGGAGGATCTGGGGACCCATGACAAATCCTTTCAGTCTCCTGCCCTCTTCACAACTGTCTTGGTGTGTTTGGACCATACTTAGTTGGTGATGTCCCAAAGATTGATTTCCCAAAGATTGGAAAGCTGCCGCGGTCATCCCCCTCTTCAAAAGTGGGTGACACTCTGGACCCAAACTGCTAAAGACCTATATCTATCCTACCCTGTCTAAGGTCTTCGAAAGCCACTTTAACGAACAGATTACCGACCATTTCAAATCCCACCGTACCTTCTCCGCTATGCAATCTGGTTTCAGAGCTGGTCAGCCTTGGTTTCTCAAATTATTACCTCGCCTGGTTTACCAACTACTTCTCTGATAGAGTTCAGTGTGTGAAATCAGAGGGCCTGTTGTCCGGACCTCTGGCAGTCTCTATGGGGGTGCCACAGGGTTCAATCCTCGGGCCGACTCTTTTCTCTGTATACATCAATGATGTTGCTCTTGCTGCAGGTGATTCTCTGATACACCCCTATGCAGACGACACCATTCTGTATACTTCTCGCTCCTCTTTGGACACTGTGTTACCTCTCCTCCAGACGAGCTTCAATGCCATACAACTCTCCTTCCGTGGCCTCCAACTGCTCTTAAACGCAAGTAAAACTAAATGCATGCTATTCAACCGATCACTGCCCGCACCTGCTCGCCCGTCCACCATCACTACTCTGGACGGCTCTGACTTACGTGGACAACTACCTAGGTGTCTGGTTAGACTGTAAACTCTCCTTCCAGACTCACATTAAGCATCTCCAATCCAAAATTAACTCTAGAATCGGCTTCCTATATCGCAACAAAGCATTCTTCACTCATGCTGCTAAACATACCCTCGTAAAACTGACCATCCTACCTATCCTTGACTTCGGTGATGTCATCTATAAAATAGCCTCTGACACTCTACTCAACAAACTGGATGCAGTCTATCACAGTGCCATCCGTTTTGTCACCCTCGCTTCATACTCGTCGCCAAACCCACTGGCTACAGGTTATCTACAAGTCCTTGCTAGGTAAAGCCCCGCCTTATCTCAGCTCACTGGTCACCATAGCAGCACCCACTCGTAGCACGCGCTCCAGCAGGTAAATCTCACTGGTCACCCCCAAAGCCAATTCCCCCTTTGGTCGACTTTCCTTCCAGTTCTCTGCTGCCAATGACTGGAACATACTGCAAAAAGCTCTGAGGCTGGAAACACTTATCTCCCTCACTAGCTTTAAGCACCAGCTGTCAGCGCAGCTCACAGATTACTGCACACAGCCCATCTATAAATTAGCCCAAACAACTACCTTTACCTCTAATGTATTATTTTGCTCCTTTGCATCCCATTATTTCTATTTCTACATTCTTCCACTGCAAATCTACCATTCCAGTGTTTTACTTGCTTTATTGTATTTACTTCACCACCATGGCCTTTTTTAGCCTTTACCTCCCTTATCTCACCTCATTTGCTCACATTGTATATAGACTTATTTTTCTACTGTATTATTGACTGTATGTTTTGTTTATTCCATGTGTAACTCTGTGTTGTTGATGATTGGATTGGTGACTGATTGGGGAGTGATGATTTTCACCTGTTCAGCCCTCATTTTGATGTGGTGGGAGAAGCGGGGGATGGTAATGAAAACATAACACAGGATACATATACAGGACACAGACACAGGATACCTGTATCCAAGGAAAGAAACAATAACAAAAAAAACACTACCCTGATTTTCACCTGTGAGGGGAGAAGGAGAGAAAACAACACAGGATACATATACACACAGACACAGGATACCTGTATCCGTAACAAAACACTACCCTGATGTACCCTTTATTCGGAGCTAACTTGCCATAGGATGAAAGACAACAGTCAAGCCAACTCTTATGTAGAAAAGTGATTTAAATATTGTAGCCAGCAAACTGCATATGTATAGTAGTGGTTTGGATGGCCACCCGCCTTTTGTTGTTATGTGGTCAATGAATGGTCTCCTGGTTTACATAGATTAGTGGTAATGGCCATTGTAGATGAGTGGCTGTGGTCATTGTAGATGAGTGGTAGTGGCGAGGTCACATAACCAACTGTATCTATAGAAATTGTAAATATGGTAATGTAGGAATATTTTAAAGACAATACACAGCGCACAGGACAAGAAGTCAGTGGAGTACTAATGATCAATGGAAGTAGTGGTTTTTCTGTAATATCAATGGGTCAGAGACATGGGAAGATTCTCAGTCTGGGACTCATAGCTTCATGCAACGTAGTTTGGGGTGCCTTGTAAGGATCCGGCGGCAAGTGGGTAATTTGCCTTTATCATCAGTCCTATTAGCCAATGTACAATCATTGGATAACAAAATATACAATCTACTATGATGTATATCCTACTAACGGGACATTAAAAACGGTAATATCTTAAGTTTCACAGAGTCATGGCTGAACAACGACATGAAAAACATACAGCTATTGGGTTTTATGTTGCATCGGCTAGATAGAACAGATGCCTCCGGTAAGACAAGGGGTGGGGGTCTGTGTATATTTGTAAACAACAGCTGGTGCACAAAATCTAATAGTAAGGAAGTCTCAAGGTTTTGCTCGCCTGAGGTAGACTATCTCATGATAAGCTGTAGACCACACTATTTACCAAGAGAGTTGTCATATATATTCTTTGTAGTTGTCTATTTACCACCACAAACTGATGCTGGCACTAAGACCGCACTCAATGAGCTGTATACAGCCATGTGCAAACCGGAAAATGTTCATCCAGAGGCAGCGCTCCAAGTGGCCTGGGACTTTAATGCAGGGAAACTTAAATCTGTTTAACCTAATTTCTACCAGCATGTTAAATGTGCAACCAGAGGGGAAAAAAACTCTCAAGTATGTTCCGGGATTCTTCTGATGCATCAATGACGTCGTCCTCACAGTGACTGTACGTACATACCCCAACCAGAAGCCATGGATTACAGGCAACATCCACACTGAGCTAAAGGGTAGAGCTGACGCTTTCAAGAAGCGGGACTCTAACCCGGAAGCTTTTAAGAAATCCCACTATGTCCTCCGACGGACCATTAAACATGCAAAGCATCAATACAGGACTAAGATTGAATCGTACTACACCGGCTCAGAAGCTCGTCGGATGTGGCAGGGTTTGCAAACTATTACAGACTACAAAGGGAAGCACAGCCACAAGCTGTCCAGTGACACAAACCTGCCAGACGAGCTAAATTACACTTATGCTCACTTCGAGGCAAGCAAAACTTAAGCATGCATGAGAGCATCAGCTGTCCCAGACAACTGTGTGATCACACTCTCTGTAGCCAATGTGAGTAAGACCTTTAAACAGGTCAACATTCAGACGGATTACCAGGACGTGAACTCCAAGCATGTGCTGACCAAATGGCAAGTGCCTTCATAGACATTTTCAACCTGTCCCCTGACTGAGTCTGTATAACCAACATGTTTCATGCAGACCACCATCCCTGTGCCCAAGAACACTAAGGTAACCTGTCTAAATTATTACCGACCCGTAGCACTCATGTCTGTAGCCATGAAGTGCTTTGAAAAGCTGGTCATGGCTCACATCAGCACCATTATCCCAGAAACCCTAGACCCACTCCATTTTGTATATCGCCTCAACAGATGATGCAATCTTTATTGCACTCCATACTGCCCTTTACCACCTGAACAAAAGGAACACCTATGTGAGAATGCTATTCATTGACTACAGCTCAGTGTTCAACATCTTAGTGCCCACAAGCTCATCACTAAGCTAAGATCCTTGGGACTAAACACCTCCCTCTTCAACTGGATTCTGGACTTCCTGACGGGCCGCCCCCAGGTGGTAAGGGTAGGTAAGAACACATCCGCCACGCTGATCCTCAGCACGGGGGCCTCTAAGGGGTGCTTGCTCAGTGCCTGTTCACTAATGACTTCATGGTCAGGCACGACTCCAACACCATCATTAAGTTTGCAGGTGACACAACAGTGGTAGGCCTGATCATCAACAACGATGAGACAGCCTTTAGGGAGGAGGTCAGAGACCTGGCCGTGTGGTGCCATTATAACAACCTCTCCCTCAACGTGATCAAGGCAAAGGAGGTGATTGCGGACTACAGGAAAAGGAGGACCAAGCACGCCCCCATTCTCATCGACGGGGCTGTAGTGGAGCAGGTTGAGAGTTTCAAGTTCCTTGGTGTACACATCACCAACAAGCTATCATGGTCCAAACACACCAAGACGTTAGGTGCACCAAGGCATTACAGAGGGTAGTGTGTCCAACCCAGTACATCACTGGGGCTTGCTACTGTTGTTTTTCTGTTGCTCTTTAATTCCCTGTTTTTGTTATTTTAAATTTTTTACCTATATATTTTACTTAACACTTATTTTTTCTTAAAACTGTGTTGTTGTGTTGTTGTTGTGTTGTTAAGAGCTTGTAAGTAAACATTTCACTGTAAGGTCTACACTTGTATTCGGCGCATTTGCCAAATGCAATTTGATTTGATTTGAAATACTTTGCATGTTGCCTCCTCTCCCCTCAATTTCTCTCCTCTCATCCAACCTCCCTCCTCTCTTCCCCCTCCCTCTCCTCCCTCTCCCTCTCTCCTCTCTCTCTCTCTCTCTCTCTCCCTCTCCCCTCTCTCCTCTCTCTCCTCCTCCTCTCTTCCCCTCCCTCTCTTCTCTCTCCCCTCTCTCTCTCCTCTCCCCTCCCCCTCTCCTCTCTTCCCCCTCTCTCCTCTCTTCCCCTCCATTTCTATTCTCCTTCCCCCCTCCTTCCTTTCATCCCTCTTTCTTTTTCTCTCTCTTCCTTTCTCTC
Source organism: Oncorhynchus tshawytscha (assembly GCF_018296145.1). Classification (NCBI taxonomy): domain Eukaryota; kingdom Metazoa; phylum Chordata; class Actinopteri; order Salmoniformes; family Salmonidae; genus Oncorhynchus; species Oncorhynchus tshawytscha. The sequence goes on from NW_024609156.1 coordinate 13,571, forward strand.
TCTCTATCTCTCTGCTAGAGAGTTATTTTCTCATGATATAGAAGACTCAATAAAGACTCAATAGAGAGAAATTAAAATAGAAACAAGTGTACACTGAAATTAAAGTGTTTTTTGTTCAATCAGTGTGTCTATGTTTTGTAACTGAAGCAAGTGTTTGATCATTTAAAGACAGAGATGTGTGCCAGACAATTCAACTGTCAACTTTTACCCTTGTGTTTTCCGACTTATGCAACATTCTTCTGATTTGAATACTGCTAGTTCAGCAGTGTGGTTTCCCGAGATGTCCTTGCGCAAGGGAAATGTACTGATTTCCATGTTCAACTCATGCATGGACCATTAGCTTCACCACAGCAATAGCATAGCTAGCCACTGTGCTAAAACAGCTAACCATCTGGAAAGTATAAGGCTTGGTTTGAGTAGAGGGTCTTGCTCTTTCATGTACAGTAGCTTTTTAAAATCCACTGTATATATTTCAATGACACTACTTCACTGCAACAGTTGATTTCTGTTAAAGGGAATTCTCAGTCAACAAAAAAAATGTTTAAAAAAAATAAATAATAATATTGATAATACATAATGGAAAAACAACATTTAATAATCATATATTTAATCCATGTAGCACTTTTCAATACAAGAAGATTCTCAACAACTCTATTTACCTAAATGATCCCTTGACTTCTGTGACACACCCAGAGTTTTACCTCACAGCTCCAGTCATTTGCATCAGCAGCCTCAGCTGCTGGCTGTGTTTGTTTCTCCCTGTAGCTCAGCCACTTTGACTGTCTAATGAGAACACATTTGTTTCCTAAATGGCACCTTATTCCCTATTTAGTACACTACTTTTGACCTGGGCCCAAAGTGCTCTGGTTAAAACAGTGCACTGTATAGGGAATAGGTTGCCATTTGGGACATCAGTGCATTTACCTTCAAACAAAGACCTAAAATGAACCTAAGCCACATAATCACATCAATTTAAATCACTGTTCGGAATTGCCTTGTCATTAGGAATGATAATGTAAACATTTAAACATGCTGTTGAACCTATGACAGGAAAGGGTCTAGTGCATAAATAACATACCATGAAACATTATTGAAACATTACGTAGATGCAGTATAATAAGAGAAAAGATAGATAACTAGATAATTTCATAGATAACTTCATTGTTTTCTATTAGGCTTTTGTCTCGTTCTACCATTTATGATTGAAATAATTTACTCTCTCAAGTTCTGTTATTTACCAATGTATTATCTGTATGTGTTTACTTGTCATTTAAAATGATGATCATGACTTTGAATATCACTCCCTCAGCGTGCTGTACGACTCCATCGCGGCCAAAGTGTTCTGCCTACTCAACATGTTACTCCTGGTGTTATGTGGGTTGGTGCAGCCCCTAATCTACCTGCACAGGAGTGGGAAACTACCCTGCTGCTTCAGGGGCCAGTGAGTGAGATGTGGCACAACCATAGAAATATAATTGGGCACACTCAAGATGGCCGCCAGTAAACCCATCACAGACCATTGAGTTGATTGGGATTGTCTGTTCTAGTAATTACATTTCTAAGGGTGCTGTACTGTACTTTGTATATATTAAAGGGATAGATTGAGATTTTGGCAATTCCTTAAGTTTGAAAGAAGTTGTATGTAGTTTTCTGGAGAGATTGCTAACTAACTTAATCTAGCATTGGCACATTCATTGTCACGTCTGCTCCTGTTCCCCCCCTGGTGGTTGAAGGTGCCAGCACACCTGCCTTTCCTCGTTACGTGCATCAGCGATATAGCTTGAAACATAACTTCTTAGTGGTAGGAAACAGGGCACCAATCTGATAGGAAACTGCACACACACACCTGTGGTTACTATGACAAGTAGCATAGAAATGTCAGCAAATGACTGCAGTCTGATCGCACAGAAGTACAATTTGGTCACTTGTAATTTGCTGTTTGAACAGTCAGTGTTCCAAAACACATTTGAAAAACAAAACTGATTTGATTATTGAAAGTGTAAACAAGGCTTTACAAAACCCCCTCAATCAATCATAGACTGCTTATGGCCATTAGGTCCTGTCAAACAATCATTTGCATAGGTGTAATGACCTGCTGCACCTGTTTGTGACTCACAGGTGTTCAAGCTGGGCCTAATAGACCTGACTTATGTTCAGGACACACCAAATAGAACATGTTTTGAATGAGGTTCAAATCAAATTGTGTTGGTCACATACACGTGTTTAGCAGATGTTATTGAGAGAGTAGCGAAATGCTTGTGTTTCTCGTTCCGTCGTTGCAATAATATCTAACAAGTCATATTTAAGCCTTTTTCCACAACTTTGGAAGTATGGATGGGGTCATTGTCCATTTGGAAGATCCATTTCCGACCAAGCTTTAACTTCCTGACTGATGTCTTGAGATGTTGCTTCAATATATCCACATAATTTCCCTGCCTCATGATGCCATCTATGTTGTGATGTGCACCAGTCCCTCCTGCAGCAAAGCACCCCCACAACACGATGCTGCCACCCCCGTGCTTCACGGTTGGGATGGTGTTCTTCAGCTTGCAAGCCTCCCCTTTTTCCTCCAAACATAATGATGGTCTTAATGGCCAAACAGTTCTATTTTTGTTTCATCAGACCAGATGACATTTCTCCAAAAAGTACGATCTTTGTCGCCATGTGCAGTTGCAAACCGTAGTCTGGCTTTTTTATGGCGGTTCTTCCTTGCTGAGCGGCCTTTCAGGTTATGTCGATATGGGACTCGTTTTACTGTGGATATAGATACTTGGTACCTGTTTCCTCCAGCATCTTCATGTGTTACTTTGTTGTTGTTCTGGGATTGATTTGTACTTTTCGCACCAAAGTATGTTCATCTCTAGGAGACAGAACGCGTCTCCTTCCTGAGTGGTATGACGGCTGCATGGTCCCACGGTGTTCATACTTGTGTACTATTTTTTCTACAGATGAACGTGGTACCTTCAGACATTTTGAAATTGCTCCCAAGGATAACCCAGAGTAGCGGAGGTCCACCATTTTGTTCTGAGGTCTTGGCTGATTTATTTGGATTTTCCAATGATTTTATGCAAAGAGGCACTGAGTTTGAAGGTATGGCCTTGAAATACATCCACAGGTAAACCTCCAATTGACTCAAAATATGTCAATTAGCCTATCAGAAGCTTCTAAAGACATGACAAGCTGTTTAAAGGCACAGTCAACTTACTGTACGTAAACTTCTGACCCACTGGAATTGGGAGACAGTGAATTATAAGTGAAATAATCTGTCTGTAAACAATTGTTGGAAAAATTACTTGTGTCATGCACAAAGTAGATGTCCTAACCGACTTGCCAAAACTATAGTCTGTTAACAAGAAATGTGTGGAGTGATTGAAAAACGGGTTTTAAGGATTCCAACCTAAGTGTATGTAAACTTCCGACTTCAACTGTATGTGCAGATGAGGATGTGCAAGTAGAAATACTGGTGTGCAAAAGAGCAGAAAAACAAAAACAAATATGGGAATGAGGTAGGTAGTTGTTTGGATGGGCTATTTACAGATGGGCTGAGTACAGCTGCAGCGATCGGTAAGCTGCTCTGACAGCTGATGCTTAAAGTTAGTGAGGGAGATATAAGTCTCCAACTTCAATGACTTTTGCAATTCGTTCCAGTCATTGGCAGCAGAGAACTGGAAGGAAAGGCGGGCAAAGTAGTTTTTTTTTTTGGGGGGGGTGAACAGTGAAATACACCTGCTGGAGCACGTGTTACGGCTGGGTATTGCTATGGTGACCAGTGAGCTGAGATAAGATGGAGATATACCTAGCAAAGGCTTATAGGTGACCTGGGGCCAGTAGGTTTGGCAATGAATATGTAGCGAGTACCAGCCAACGTGAGTATACAGGTCGCAATGGTGGGTAGTATATGGGGCTTTGGTGACAAAACGAATGGCACTGTGATAGACTGCATACAATTTGCTGAGTAGAATGTTGGAGGTTATTTTGTAAATTACATTGCCGAAGTCAAGGATCGGTAGGATAGTCAGTTTTTCGATGGTAAGTTTGGCAGAATGAGGGAAGGAGGTATTGTTGCGAAATAGGAAGACGATTCTAGATTTAACTTTGGATTGGAGATGCTTAATGTGAGTCTGGAAGGAGAGTTTACAGTCTAGCCAGACGCCAACAGTCCAGAGTAGTGGTGCTCGATGGGTGGGCGGGTGTGGGCAGCGATTGGTTGAAGAGCATGCATTTCATTTTACTAGCATTTAAGAGCAGTTGGAGGCCACGGAAGGAGTGATGTATGGCATTGAAGTTCGTTTGGAGGTTTGTTAACACAGTGTACATAAAAGATGAGACCGAGAAACTGAAAAACAGCTTCAATCTCAAGGCCATCAGACTGTTAAATAGGCATCACTAGCACATAGAGGCTGCTGCCTGTATACGTAGGCTTGAAATCCCTGGCCACTTTAATAATGTTGAAATATCGTTCATTACTCATCGCATGTGAGTAATCGCATCGTAACGTCTGTGAGTAATCGCATCGCATCGTCTGTGCCACTCTGACATTGCTCATCCATATATTTATATATTCTTAATTACATTCCTTTACTTAGATTTGTGTGTATTGGGTATATGTTGTGAAATTAAGGCTAGGGGGCACTATTTTCACGTCCGGATGAAAAGTGTGTCCAAAGTAAACTGCCTGCTACTCAGGCCCAGAAGCTAGGAAATGCATATAATTGGTAGATTTGGACAGAAAACACTCGAAAGTTTAAAAACTGTTAAAATTATGTCTGTGAGTATAACATAACTTATTTGCAGGCGAAACCCGGTGGACAAACCATCCAGGAATGTTTTATTGGGGGGTGACTCTGTATTCAATTTCTTTTCTATGGGAACCTAGATTTCTGTGGCACTTGGTTGCAGTTCCGATTGCTTCCACTAGATGTCAACAGTTTTTAGAAATTGGTTGATGTTTTTCTTTAGAGAAATGAACAAGTACAGCTATTCAGAACGAGGGTCCAGCCTAGTGCTCTCTAATGTTTTGATGCGCACTCCAGGTCACGCTCTTCATGATGTTTTTATCCTGTATGGAACACAGTTTATCCCATCTTAAATTTTATAGATTATTTACGTTTTAAAATACCTAAAGTTGGATTTGGAAAGTTGTTTGAAATGTTTGGGCAGCGTTTACAGGTAACTTATTAGGCATTTTGTAGTCAAGTTGCGCGAGTTGGAACTGGTGTATTTTCTGAATCAAACGCTCCAAATAAATGGACATTTTGGGGATTACAACGACAGAATTTATCAAACAAAATAGCCATTTATTATGTTTAATGGACATATGGGAGTGCCAACAGAAGAAGATCTTCAAAGGTAAGGCATTAATTTTATCGTCATTTCTGACTTTTGTGTCATGCCTGGCGGGTTGAAATGTGATTTTCATGTGTTGTTATGCTGGGCGCTGTCCTCAGATAATCGCATGGTTTGCTTTCGCAGTAAAGCCTTTTTGAAATCTGACACTGTAGCTGGATTAACAAGAAGTCCATCTTTAAACCGATGTATAATACTTGTATGATTTATGAATTATTATTATGAGTATTTCTGTTTTTGAATTTGGTGCGCTGCTATTTCACTGGGTGTTGCCAAATCAATCCCCGCATGAAGGGATAACTTTAAACAATTTAAAGGCAATGCTCCCAAATACTAATTGACTGTATGTAAACTTCTGACCCACTGGGAATGTGATGAAAGAAATAAAAGCTGAAATAAATAATTATCTCTATTATTCTGATATTTCACATTCTTAAAATAAAGTGGTGAACCTCACTGACCTAAAACAGGGAGTTTTTACTAGGCTTAAATGTCAGGAATTGAGTTTAAATGTTTTTGTCTAAGGTGTATGTAAACTTCCGACTTCAACTGTATATCACTCCAGTGTAAATTGCTAAATTGTAATTACTTCGCCCCTATTGCCCTATTTATTGCCTTACCTCCTTACTTCATTTGCACACACTGTATACTGTACACATTTTTCTATTGTGTTATTGACTGTACGTTTGTTTATCCCATGTGTAACTCTGTGTCGTTGTTTTTGTCGCACTGATTTGATTTATCTTGGCCAGGTCTCAGTTGTAAGTGAGAACTTGTTCTCAACTGGAGAACTGGTTTAATAAAGGTGAGAAAAATGCACTTGTACTGACCTCGCCTTCTGGATGATAGAGGGGTGAACAGTTAGAGCTCGGGTGGTTGTCCTTGAAGGCCAGCATCCCGGATTCGCTTCTTCACTGTTGACGTTGAGACTGGTGTTTTGCGGGTACTATTTAATGAAGCTGCCAGTTGAGGACTTGTGAGGCGTGTGTTTCTGTAACTAGACACTCTAATGTACTTGTCCTCTTAGCTCTGTCACCTTTCACTACAGATGCGGAAGTGCGACATTGGCGGATGCGGTGGATTGAGACGCAAATAGATATAGCTTAAATTGATGGATTTTGATAGGGATGTGTTGTTATGCTAATTTGATTTCCTCGGGAGCGTGGACATCGACTTTAATGGATTAAATAATCCCACTCCTCACCTCAATCCCTCCTGCTCTGACTCTGCCGATGGCAACTTTATTGAGGAAAAATGTACTCACTATGCCTGTGATATGTGGTTGTCCTGCCTAGCTATTTTAAGGTGAATGCACTAACTGTAAGGTGCTCTGAATAAGACTGTCTCCTAAATGAGTAAAATTAAATAAAAAGGTAATAATGTCATAGATGGACAAGAATAATACAAGATGAAAGGGGGTTTCCTCATGATTTAAAGAAGCACAATCAAAGCTTTGGGGACAGACTTTTTTATTAAGATAAACCTTCAGAAAATAGGCACATTTCTCTACACTAAACATACAAATATGTATTTTACAGTGAAAAGGAAGGTGAAATGTTATAGTCAATTTAAGATTTGATTAAACTATATTTAGAAAGCATATAAATCATTTCAAGCCTTGTTCATATAGTTTTGTAGAACAGGAAATACCTCATATAAACAATTTCATATTTTTATGTTGTTATTGTTAGACAATGTTAGACAATGCCTTGGCCTCTGAGATCTTCCTTTTTAACATGGCCACTGCCGAGCTTGTCTTCTCCTTGTGGGTTCCGGTTGTAACCACTGTCCAACTTATCGTCATTTGCCTTCAATAGTATGTGGAAACCATCGTCTTGCCTAATGACATTGTCTGCTGCAGCCGCCTCATGTTCCACTGCTGTGTATGTTTTGGGTGATATATGGCGGTAGTCCACCCTGTGGTCTTCCTGAAGTACAAACCCCTGGGGTACAGGGCGGGGGTAGGGAGAGATGGAGAGAGGAGAAGGAGGAGGAAGAGAAAGAGGAGGAGTAGAGAGTACTCAGCAGAGGGATGTGCCCCATGAAGAGAAAAGCCTTCTTCGTAGTCTTTGTGGTTCTCCTGACAATGCTGATCGACCAGCTCCTGTTAGTCATCATGTACTTCCTGTTTGGAAATGTAGAGAATTATTTGGAGTGTTTCATCAACAGTGTTACCATGTTATTCAGTTGTGCCTGTGAGTTGTTGCAGCCCCTACTCTACCTCCACAGGGCTGGGAAACTACCCGGTATCAGAGGTTTCTGAGGAAGAGGTAGCACCAACTCACAGTCATTTTAACCTTTTCATTCTCTTCATAGATAGGAACACAGATCAGGAAATCTGAGAAGCAGAATTGGGATCAAACACTTTTTTGAAATGATCTCAAATACTTTGTCTTGCCTGGTCAGTGGAACTGGTAGAATAGTTCCACAATTACAAACCCCATCCATCTGGCACCCCAGGGCTCTGGGGTGAAGTTTCCACTCCCCCAATCTTAACTTTAACCATTATTGGAGAAAATGCTAAACTGACCCAAGATCAGCATTTAGGAGCAACTTTACCATACTCCCACCAAGGCATTCTATGTCAGGGCTGTTCAATGTCGGTCCTGGAGGGCCGAAACACTTTTGGTTTTCATCCTCTCCTTCTAATAAGGGACTAGTTCAGACCTGGGACAACAAGTATGTCAATTAATTATAAGGTCGAAAGAGAAAACAGATTGCTCATATTGTTTCATAGTATTTTGTAACCCAATGATTTCCCTTGATTACTCTTTATCAAAACAAACATGTTTTAACTGTTCATTTGTAAATTGGAGTAAAATATGTTGCAACTTTTTTTAATTTTTAATTTTGGGGGTTTTGGCTGACCAAGTTGTCATATCCCTGGTTTAAATCAAGAGTGCATGTCATTTGACTACAAACTGACACTCCTCTTGTTGGTGCTCTAGTTGAATTCTGAAATGGCACCCTATACCCTATATAGTGCACTACTTTTGATCATGCCCCATAGGGAACTGGGTGCCAATTTGGATGCATCGTAGTCTAAATTACCACGTTCACGTGTCTCAGGTGTGTCAGAGCAGGGCAGGGTCAGGCAGAGATTTGTATATACAGTATTATTACAGCACCAGTGACAGACACAACCACACCACACCCCTGGGGAGAAGGATGCTGCGTCAACACAGGTTAGCAAAACCTTTGTTTTTTACAACAAAAAAATCATGTAAAAACGTTTTAACTTAAACCGCATTTTATATAGATTTATGACCAAATACAATAGATTTAAAACAATCATTTTTTGTTAGAATTTTGGCAATTTATGCAGATTTATGGGCACATTTTGATAGCTTGTCATGTTTACAAAGTGATCATCTTTAGTGCACATATATTATATAGAAACGTTTGGGGACAACCCTTCATAATTGTTGATTCAACTATTTCAGCCACACATGTTGCTGACAGGTGTATACATATTCTGCCACATTGAAGGTTGCCAAAAACATAGTGGCCTCCATCAATCATAAATGGAAGAAGTTTGGAACCACCAAGACTCTTCCTAGAGCTGGCCGCCTGATCAAACTGAGCAATCAGCGGAGAAGTTCCTTAGTCAGGAACGTGACCAAGAACCTGATGGTCACTCTGACAGAGCTCCAGTGTTCTTCTGTGGAGATGGGAGAACATTCCAGAAGGACAACCATCTCTGCCGCACTCCACCAATCAGGCCTTTTTGGTAGTAGCCAGACGGAGCTCACTCCTCAGTAAAAAAACACGACAGCCTGCTTGGAGTTTGCTAAAAGGCACCTAAAGGACTCTCAGACCATGAGAAACAAGATTCTCTGGTTTGATGAAACCAATATTTAACTCTTTGGCCTGAATGCCAAGCGTCACGTCATGAGGAAACCTGGCACCCTCCCTATGGTGAAGCATGGTGGTAGCAGCATCATGCCGTGGGGCACAAATCGAGAACAAAGCCATGCAATCTACACAGAAAAACATTGCCAATGAAATGGCCTTACTGATGTGCTCAGTGACTTTCAATGTGGCGAAGTCATAGGATGCTACTTTTACAACAAGTCAGCTCGTCAAATTTCTGCTCTGCTAGATCTGCCTGGACAACTGTAAGTGGTGTTATTGTAAAGTGGAAATGTCTCGGAGCAACAACGTCTCAGCCATAAAGTGGTAAGCCGCACAAGCTCACAGAATGGTACCGACCAGTGCAGAAGTGCGTAAAAAAATGGTCTGTCCTCGGCTGCAACACTCACTGCTGAGTTCCGAACTGCTTCTGGAAGCAACGTCACCACAAGAACTGTTAGTCAGGAGTTTCATGAAATGGGTTTCCATGGCCAAGCAGCCGCACACAAGCCTAAGATCACCATGCATATTGACAAACATCGGCTGGAGTTGTGCTTGCCACCATTGGACTCTGGAACATAGGAAATGCGTTCTCTGGAATGATGAATCACGTTTCACCATTTGGCAGTCCGACCGATGAATTGGGGTTTGACGGATAAGAGGAGAACACTACCTGACCGAATGCATAGTTTTCTATGGTTCGGGGTAGGCCCCTTAGTTCCAGTGAAGGGAAATGTGACATTCTAGGTGATTCTGTGCTTCCAACTTGTGGCAACAGTTTGGGGAAGGCCCTTTCCTGTTTCAGCATGACAATGGCCCCATGCAAAAAGCAAGGTCCATACATAAATGGTTGGAGGTTGGAGATGTTGGAGATGCTGGAGGAAACAGGTACAAACGTATCTATATCCACAGTAAAATGAGTCCTATATTGAGATAACCGGAGAAGGAAGAAGCCACTGCTCCAAATCCGCCATAAAAAAACAGACTGCTGTTTGCAACTGCACATGGGGACAAAGATCATACTTTATAGAAATGTCATCTGGTCTGATGAAACAAAAATATAACTGTTTGTCCATAATGCCCATCGTTGTGTTTGGAGTGAAAAGGGGGAGGCTTGCAAGCCGAAGAACAGCGTCCCAACCGTGAAGCACGGTGTTGGCAGCATCATGTTGTCGGGGTGCTTTGCTGCAGGAGGGACTGGGGCACTTCACAAAATAGATGGCGTCATGAGGCAGAAATTTAAGTGGATATATTGAAGCAACATCTCAAGACATCAGTCAGGAAGTTAAAGCTTGGTCTCAAATGGCTCTTCCAAATGGACAATGACCCCAAGCATACTTCCAAAGTTGTGGCAAAATGGCTTAAGGTCAACAAAGTCAAGCTATTGGAGTGACGATCACAAAGCCCTGACCTCAATCCTACAGAAAATGTGTGGGCAGAACTGAAAAAGCATGTGACCATCCTACAAACTTGACTCTGTTACACCAGTCACACCTCAGTTATTGTGTGAAGCTTGTGGAAGGCTACCCAAAAAGTTTGACCCAAGATAAACAATTTAAAGGCAATGCTACCAAATACTAATTGAGTAAACCCCTTACCCACTGGGAATGTGATGAAAGAAATTAAACCTGAAATAAATAATTCTCTCCAATATTATTCTGATATTTCACATTTTTTTAATAAATTGGTGTTTCTTGATCATGTTGATTGTATAACAATCCTCCTCTCCCCTCTCTCTCTTTCTCTCTTTCTCTCTCTCTCTCTGTCTTTCTGTTCGTCTCTTTCTCTCTCTCCCTCTGTATTTCTGTTTCTGTTTCCCTCTCTCGCTCTCTCACACACTGCCTTGTTCTCTCTTTCTGTGACCCTTTACTTTCAGATTTCAAGAACGTTCATACATTACAGTTACATGTGTCATTGAGATGTACTGAACTAAAGTCAATGACACGGCCAACCTTCCTCCTCTCTCCCATATTGAGCCACATTTACAGGGTGTCTATGTGGCAAATGTTATCCCGTTCTTACTAGTGTCTCTTCAATTAACATCATCCTGGTTCTCTCCACCAATGTCTACATCCTGTGGCTGATACTGACCGGAGCTGGAGGGACAATGGCCTCAGAGTTCTTCTCTCTCAACCTGACCGTGTCTGAGATCCTCTTCTGCCTCTTTAAAGCATTCAGCATAGCTGACGTCTACGTCCTGTCTGATTTTGTCCACAAAGCTGCTCATTTTTCCATTTGGTTAATTTTCACTTGCTGGCCCCTGTTCCAGTGCTGTATCTGTGTGGAGCGCTACCTGGCGGTGGTCCATCCTGTGGTCTTCCTGAAGTACAAACCCCTGAGATACAGGGTGGGGTGTTGTGGTGTTGTCTGGCTGATGGTACTTGGGTCTTGCTGTCCCCTGTTCCAGTGCTGTATCTGTTTAGAGCGCTACCTGGCGGTGGTCCATCCTGTGGTCTTCCTGAAGTACAAACCCTAGGGTGGGGGTTGTAGTGTTGTCTTCCTGAAGTACAAACCCCTGAGATACAGGGTGGGGTGTTGTGGTGTTGTCTGGCTGATGGTTCTTGGGTCTTGCTGTCCCCTGTTCCAGTGCTGTATCTGTTTAGAGCGCTACCTGGCGGTGGTCCACCCTGTGGTCTTCCTGAAGTACAAATCCCTGAGATACAGGGTGGGGTGTTGTGGTGTTGTCTGGCTGATGGTTCTTGGGTCTTGCTGTCCCCTGTTCCAGTGCTGTATCTGTGTGGAGCGCTACCTGGCGGTGGTCCATCCTGTGGTCTTCCTGAAGTACAAACCCCTGAGATACAGGATGGGGTGTTGTGGTGTTGTCTTCCTGAAGTACAAACCCCTGAGATACAGGGTGGGGTGTTGTAGTGTTGTCTACCTGAAGTACAAACCCCTGAGATACAGGGTGGGGTGTTGTAGTGTTGTCTACCTGAAGTACAAACCCCTGAGATACAGGGTGGGGTGTTGTAGTGTTGTCTACCTGATGTACAAACCCCTGAGATACAGGGTACAGGGTGGGGTGTTGTAGTGTTGTCTACCTGATACAAACCCCTGAGATACAAACCCTGAGATACAGGGTGGGGTGTTGTGGTGTTGTCTACCTGAAGTACAAACCCCTGAGATACAGGGTGGGGTGTTGTGGTGTTGTCTACCTGAAGTACAAACCCCTGAGATACAGGGTGGGGTGTTGTGGTGTTGTCTACCTGATGTACAAACCCCTGAGATACAGGGTGGGGTGTTGTGGTGTTGTCTACCTGAAGTACAAACCCCTGAGATACAGGGTGGGGTGTTGTGGTGTTGTCTACCTGATGTACAAACCCCTGAGATACAGGGTGGGGTGTTGTGGTGTTGTCTACCTGAAGTACAAACCCCTGAGATACAGGGTGGGGTGTTGTAGTGTTGTCTACCTGAAGTACAAACCCCTGAGATACAGGGTGGGGTGTTGTAGTGTTGTCTGGCTGATGGTTCTTGGGTCTTGCTGTCTATTTTTGTTTGAGTTGTTTTCACCAGCTTTCATCTACTCTCTCTTGTCCAGACAATGATCAATTGATCAATTGGAAATTATCTTTAAATATCAAGCATGATATGTTCTTGTTTGTAAATAGACCTGGTGTCATTCTGTTTCAACTTTAGTGTGATATTTTTATTGGCAGAGCGAGAGATCATTCAGCTGGATAATGCAGAAACAGACTGGCATGTGTTGTCTCTTGAAATGATGATTGTGCTTGAAAGTAATATTGTAGATATTATTGATTTGATGTGATTCAAAACATTCTTAATAAGGAGCTCCCTGTCTGTCTGTCTGTCTGTCTGTCTGTCTGTCCATCTGTCTTCTTTTAAATGGAAAAAATAATATTTATCGGTATATTTATTATAAATAATAACCATAATTATAATAAAACTTAAAATAATCATGTTTCTATCCATCCACAACACATTCTACACAGCACAGCATATTCTCTTCAACCATACGTAACCATACTTAACCATACTTAGTGTTGTCATAGCTAGTGAAAAACATTTGCATGTCATGTGTGGTCCTTCATGTGAGGTCATTGGCAGCATCTGTTTACAGACCAGAGCAGCACAGGTGTCTTGGTGGGGGTGTCTTGCATTAGGAAAGGAGGAGGGAGAGTAGGTGGGTGGTTGGGAGGAAGGGAGGGAGGAACATCTGCTTGGTACATCAACATACTACTAGACGTTCTTGGTTGACTGTCTCATCCTGATGTTCGTCATGTCATTCTGCTGCCTCAGTTCTCAGGGCTCTGCGATGTCCCTGACCAAGGAAAGGGGTACAGGGAGAGGGAGGGGACATATAAAATGAAGATGAGGGGGTTTATGTTCATTTGAATTATCATGGTGTCTATGATGGTGAACTACCTCTCTATGATTGTAATTATGTCTTTCTAAAATGTCCTTGATCAGGTTCTGTTGTTTTGTCACTATCCATTTATTTCTCCATCATTTGATTTCTCCATCATTGTGATCTTTTGGGACATTTTTATGCCCCACCTCTTCCTCCACAGGGCTGGGACATTGTCCTGTATCAGGGGTCTTTGAGGAAGAGGTGACTGAGTCGTTCCATGAACAGACTGCCTTTTGCGTTGTGTAATTTAGTAACAATATTTTTCAAAACACGTTCAACATAAAAATGTTAAATGTTTTCCCATCTAGAGAGATTAAACTAAGAAACATGACTATAAAAGTGTACAATGAACGTAACAGGGTTGACCATAACAGAGAGGACCATTTCATCTTAAATCAGCATAACTCCCCTTGTGACAGGAGGAAAGGAAGCTTGTTGTGAGCAGCAGGGAGGGGAAATTACATGGAAGCTGAATGTTTTGTTGTTGAAATGATTTGCCTACAATCTGACACTGCTCTGGTCTGTGCTCTGCTCTGTGTCTAAAATGGCACCCTATACCATATAGAATATAGTGCACTAACTTTTATCCCATAGTGCTCTGGTCAAAGGTAGTGCACTTCATAGGGAATAGGGTGCTATTTTGGATGCTTGCGTGGTCTACATCACCAGGTTGTGATGACACGACACTCAGGTGGGGCAGGGCAGAATATGGATATTTAGCATCAGGTTATCAGCTCCAGCACCAGTTCCAACACACTACACCTCAGAGAACAGAGATACCTCATCAATAGGCTACAGGTGAGTTAAATAAGTTTCATTTTTATTTTTCATATAACATTTTTATCATTTAGAATTAAAATGTAAATTGATGAAGACTGATGTAGTTTTTGAAAAAAAATCAGAAGATGGAGAAAATTATATATTTTTAAAAAATCGGAATATTGGCAAATTGTTTGCAAATATATGGAAACATTTTGATATTTTGGCATATTGACAAAGTGATCATCTCTAGTGCATACATTATCTACAAAGGATTGTAAGAGAGCACCTTTCTTAATTTAGCTTTCTCGGGTAGTTTTTGTGCTTTATGTTGATTCTAGCAAGGCTGCACACCTAATTGACTGAGCGATTTTTCACCCAGGGGAAAAAAAGGGTTTACCACAGTAATACCTAGCAGTTTATTGCATTGGTTGCAGAATGATTCTATATGGGTATATATGATGAATAAAGACTGATATTATAGTGAGATAAATACTTTGTATGATCCTTTTGCTTGAAAACAATCCTCCTCTCCCCCTCCTTTTCTCTGCTCTCTCTCTCTCTCTTTCTCTCTCTCTCTCTCACTCTCTTTCTTTCTCTCTCTCTCTCTCTGCCTCAATTTGTCTCTCTATCTCTACCTGTCTCTCTGTCTCTCCCTTTAAATATATAAATATATATACATCTAACTCTCTATCTCTCTCACTAACTCTTTACCACTTTCTCTCTCTCTCTCTCTCTCTCTCTCTCTCTATGTCCCGCCCTGTCTCTCTCTCTCTGTCCCACCCTCTCTCTCTCTGTCCTGCCCTCTCTCTCTCTCTCTCTCTCTCTCTCTCTATGTCCCGCCCCTCTCTCTCTCTCTATGTCCCGCCCTCTCTCTCTCTCTCTCTGTCCCTCTCTCTCTCTCTCTCTCTCTCTCTGTCCCGCCCTCTCTCTCTCTCTCTGTCCCGCCCTCTCTCTCTCTGCCCCGCCCTCTCTCTCTCTCTCTCTCACTCTCTCTCTGCCTCTCTCTCACTCTCTCTCTGCCTCTCTTTCTCTCTCTCTCTGCCTCTCTTTCTCTCTCTCTCTCTGCCTCAATCTGTTTCCACCTCTGCCCTCTCTCTCTCTGTTAGGAATATTATGAATAAATGACTAAACAATATTCTAATTTTAAATGTAACTGTAACTAAGTAATGTTATACTCTATTTTATTATATGTGATTAACAATATGAGTTCAAAAGAAGGGATTGTGTGACACGGACAAGGAGTAATTAAATATAACAAACACCATTCCAAACTAGACTGGAGAGGAGTGGGTTAAGTAAGCAGATATGGTCGTTAACCTATGGTTGAACCGACGAAACTGAGCTCTGGGGTGTTTTAGATAAGGCAGTGAGTGCAATCCTAGGTTTTCTGTTAATTAGAGCTGTCAGCTAAGTGGTGATCGATAATGGTAGGGGGTCAAGAGTTAATTCAGTTATGTTGTGTGACCTGTGAGTGTGTTAGTGAGTTGGAATTAACTTTTAAACTCACTTAATTCTAGGTCGGGAGGTGGGGATTCATTCTAGAAGCAATGAAATGACGTCATGTTATTGTATATAAACTGTTGCTCGTGGTAACGTGGCAGAATAAATTCTGTTATCTATTATTGATAAGACTGGTCTCCGTCTATTTTATGCAAACAAGAATCTTACAAATTCTCTTAAAATAGATTAAGGGAATTCAATTAATGAAAACATATTGGAATAACTAAATTACAGTAACACTCTCTCTCTCTCTCTCTCTCTCTCTCTCTCTCTCTGGCCCTCCCTCTTTCTCTGTCACTGTCTCTTTATTACAGATCTCAAGAATTATAACACATTACAGTTACATACATCGTTGAGATGAATGTATCTACTGTCAATGACACGTCCACATCTCCTGTCTCCCTCATTGATCCGGGTGAACAGGGTGTCCATGTGATAAGTTATATCCCCATGCTTACTGCCTCCTATGCAATTAACATCATCCTGGGTCTCCCCACCAATGTCTACATCCTGTGGTTGATATTGACTGGAGCAGGAGGGACGATGGCCTCAGAGTTCTTCTCTCTCAACCTGACTGTGTCTGAGATTCTCCTCTGCGTCTTTAATGCCGTCCGCATAGCTGACCAATATGTCCAGTCTGATCTTGTCCACAAAGCTACTGCTTTGTTTTTTGGGTTAATTTTCTCTGGTCGTCCCCTGTTCCAGTGCTGTATCTGTTTAGAGCGCTACCTGGCGGTGGTCCACCCTGTGGTCTTCCTGAAGTACAAACCCCTGAGATACAGGGTGGGGTGTTGTAGTGTTGTCTGGCTGTTGGTTTTGGGGTCCAGCTGTTTATATTTGATTATGAGTTTTACACCAGTGTCATTCTACTCTATCTTTGTCCAGTCACTGATCTATTTTTTGCTGTTGTCATTCTGCTGCCTCTCAGTTCTCTGGGCTCTGAAACGTCCAGGGCCGGGGGATGGGGACAGGGAGGGGACAAACAGCATTAAGATGAGGGCCTTTAAGATCATTTTGATTATCCTGGTGTATGCTGTGGTGTCTCAACTCCCACTAGTACTGGTGATATCTATTAAAAGTTACATTCCATTAATGGCATTTTCTTCAGGCATGTCCATTTGTTTCTGCATCATTGTGATCTCTGGGTTTGTGCAACCCCTCCTCTACCTCCACAGGGTTGGGAAGCTGCCTTGTATCAAATGCCTCTAAAACAAAAAGTAAAATCTATTCAACCCATTATTGCTTTAAAAATGTAGTATATATCATTATATTTATGTTCTGTGTTTTTTCATATTCATTAGTGAATACAAATGTATGGTTTTCTTACATACGGATTTATTGTTTTCCAATACAGGATGTTTGAATATTTCCAATATAATTAGTAGCACGGGAAGTGTTGGTTTGATTTCCCCTCTGTAGATTATGTTTTGATAATGTTGGGTCTGCAGTTTATGTTCCCACATAGAGTGTAAACCAGCCCAGGAAATTCTCAAATCGTCCATATGTTGCAAAATTATTGCCAAATACAGGCCGAGATTCAAACCGATTGAGGTTGTAGACAATGTAGCTTTTTAAAGTCAGAACAGCGTTCACTGTGATGGCGGTCAAGGTTAACACTGCACATGTTCTCTCAATTGGAAAATGCCTTTAAATATCAATAGTGCAACAGAATAGTTTCACATTGAAATCTGGCATTAATGTACTTGTTTGTAAATTGACATGGTGTAATTCAGTTTTAATAATAGCGTGATGTTTTATTGGCAGAGAGACAGACCATTCCGCTGGCTAATGCAGAAACAAACTAGCACAAAACATTTCCTTGTGTTTCCTCTTGCAATGATTGATGATGATTGAGCTTGAACGTGGCAATGTAGTTATTTTGGGGTTGATCAGATTAAATACACACTTAAAGGAGCACTACCTGGCGGTGGTCCATCCTGTGGTCTTCCTGAAGTACAAACCCCTGAGATACAGGGTGGGGTGTTGTAGTGTTGTCTGGCTGATGGTTCTTGGGTCTTGCTCCCTATGTTTGTTTGAGTTGTTTTCACCATCTTTTGTGTACTCTCTCTTTGTCCAGACAATGATCTATGTTTTGCTGATGTCATTCTGCTGCCTCTCAGTTCTCTGGGCTCTGAAACGTCCAGGGCCGGGGTATGGGGACAGGGAGGGGACAAACAGCATTAAGATGAAGGCCTTTAAGATCATTTTGATTCTCCTGGTGTATGTTGTGGTGTCTCATCTCCCAGTGGCATTGATGGCACTGACTCGAAGTTGTATTCCATATGTAGAGTTTGTTTTAGGAATGTGCATTTGTTTCTGCATCTGTGTCATCTCTGGGTTTGTGCAGCCCTTCCTCTACCTCCACAGGGTTGGAAAGCTGCCCTGTATCAGAGGACTCTAAGAGAAAAAGTTCAATCTCTTCACCCCATTAGTGACATAAAAATGTAGGATATGTCATTATATTTATGTTTTTCCATAATCATTTGTGAATTGAAATGTATGATTTTATTCCAATATGGATTTGTTGTTTTCCATTTCCTGATGTTTGAATGTATTTCCAATGTAATCAGTGGCCTAAAAAGCAGTGGTTGGGACCAGTTCATTGTAAAGAACAGAAAAATAAGACATTTTTTGAGAAACAGAATCCAAACTGAGAACGAAACTGATATATACCGTTCCAGAACAAAAACTTTATTTTAAAAAGCATGAGAACTGATTAATAATGCTCTTTTACATTATTTTTTTGTCTGTGTAACCGGTGCTGTACTGCACCGCTGTGCGTTATGTTATTGATTGAGACTATAGACGTGGACTTTGGAGATCAGGTTGTTTTAATTAAGCAGAATTCACTCTCTGCATCTGCATCCAAAAGGAAATAAAACATTTGTAGAGCACATATGTTCAGCGAATCCTCGCCTCTTTCTACACAGATGCACAATACAAGGGACTGGGATCATTTGAGGAGCTAGCCATCGTTCACACATACAATAGCCTGCTAATACCTTAGCTAGCTATTAACCACATGTTGAATTCAGAATGTTGATATCATCCTAAAAAGTACAATTACAAGTGCATCTTAACAATACCATCCACTTATGAGTAACCTCTAAATACACATCATTATTCATGAACAAAACACCGTGTGAATGACTTTGTATTTAAAGAATCAAACTTTTCTGAAGACAGAAAAAGCGTGCCTACCTCTCATAGTGCATCAAAATGATTTGAGCACGAGCATGCAGTGCAAAACGTAAGTACACACTCCCCTACTCCCAGGATGCAGGCATGCATAACAAATCAACATGACATATTAATATATGAACCTGGGAAATTCACATAGTACTTTAACAACTGTTACATCTGCAAAAACACAACAAAGCGCTTTTACAAAGCCCCCACTTTGTCACTCAGAAACATATTGCAGTGTTTACCTGACTTCCATCTGAAAATACTTGCCAGTGAGTGTCATGAATGGCCAAGAATGGATTAACATTTTCAACGCCAGTTAAGAATACTCTAGTTATCACGTTTCACATTGTATTCATTAACTACAAAAAGGTATGTAGGGTTGTATAATCAATTCGTTTGCCGCTTTGCACACAAAAGTTTGCTAGTTAGCTTGTCCAACGTTAAGCTAACTCTTGGATGTTCAAAGACATTCACAGTTCCTTCGTAGAAGCAGCTTTTCCGTGGGTATAATTCTGTGGGTCTATTTCAGATAATGCATGTCTTAACAAAAAGATGCACAGCTCTTCAAGCCAAGCTTCCTCCTGCTGCAACATTTCTCACTCTCTCCAAACACGCACAATTTCAGACGCATCTCCCGCCTTACACACACCTTTGCCAATGCATGTGAAGAAGTTTTCCTGCTCCATAGCAAGCTGCTCTATCCACACTGAATGGTGTAGTCATTTAATGTCCATATAAATGTAAAAAATGTATTGAAATCAAAGGTTTAAAAAATATTTATTATTTATTTTTTATTTCAACCAGTTCAGAAGTTTCTTTTGATCGTCAGAAGTGGAACAGGAACAAAAAAAATTATGATTTTGTTCAGAAAGAAAACAATTGGAAAATGATTTTGATACCAACCCTGCTAGAAAATTATGGTAGGATTCCTCCCACTGTAGTTTTTGTTTTGATAATATTGGGTCAGCAGTTTATCTATTCACACAGTGTAATCCAGTCCAAGTCCATATTTAGATATATAGGCCAAGGTTCAAACCGATCCAGCTTGTAGACAACGCAGCTTTTAAAGGCAACGGAACAGCTTTCACGGAGATGGTATTCAAGGTAAACACTGCACATGTTCAAACGGAAATTACCTTTAAATGGCAATAGCTCTACAGCATAGTTTCACATTGAAATCTGGCAATAGTGTACTTGTTTGTAAATTGACCTGATGTCATTCTGTTAAAGGACTTTTCTTCAGGCATATCCATTTGTTTCTGCATCCATGTGATCTCTGGGTTTGTGCAGCCCCTCCTCCACCTCCACAGGGATGGGAAGCTGCTTTGTTTCTGCATCCATGTGATCTCTGGGTTTGTGCAGCCCCTCCTCCACCTCCACAGGGATGGGAAGCTGCTTTGTTTCTGCATCCATGTGATCTCTGGGTTTGTGCAGCCCCTCCACCTCCACCTGCAGCCCCCCCCACAGGGATGGGAAGCTGCTTTGTTTCTGCATCCATGTGATCTCTGGGTTTGTGCAGCCCCTCCTCCACCTCCACAGGGATGGGAAGCTGCTTTGTTTCTGCATCCATGTGATCTCTGGGTTTGTGCAGCCCCTCCTCCACCTCCACAGGGATGGGAAGCTGCTTTGTTTCTGCATCCATGTGATCTCTGGGTTTGTGCAGCCCCCTCCTCCACCTCCACAGGGATGGGAAGCTGCTTTGTTTCTGCATCCATGTGATCTCTGGGTTTGTGCAGCCCCTCCTCCACCTCCACAGGGATGGGAAGCTGCTTTGTTTCTGCATCCATGTGATCTCTGGGTTTGTGCAGCCCCTCCTCCACCTCCACAGGGATGGGAAGCTGCTTTGTTTCAAGTGTCTCTCTAAAAAAAGTTAAAATCTCTTCAACCCGTTAGTGCTTTAAAAATGTACAATATGTCATTATGTTTATATTATATGTTTTTTCATATTCATTTGTGAATTAGAATGTATGATTTTCAACTTTTAGGATTTATGGTTGTCCAAATGATGATGTTTGAATGAATTTCCAATGTAATTAGTAGCCTAGAAATTGTTGATATAATTTCCCCCCCTGTAGATTTTGTTTTGATAATATTGGGTCTGCAGTTCATATACACACATAGAGCATAAACCAGAACTTCTCAAATCGTCCATATGTAGCAAAAGAATTGACAAACTTAGTCTGAGATTCAAAACGATTGACGTTGTAGAGAATTAAGCTTTAAAAGTCAACAGAACCGTGCTAACCGTGATGGCATTCAAGATAATCGCTAATCAAAGTAATCAATGGACATGTCGGCTCAATTGGAAATGACCTTTAAATGTCAGTAGCATGGTTTCGCACTGAAATCTGGCAATAACATACTTGTTTGTAAATTGACCTGCTGTCATTCTGTTTTAATATTAGTGTGATGTTTTATTGGCAGAGAGACAGAACATTCTGCTGGCTAATGCAGAAACAGACTGGCGCCAAATATTGTTGTTTCTCTTGAAATGATGGAGGATGATTGTGCTTGAAAGTGACAGTGGAGATATTGTTGGGATGATGAGATTAAATACATTATTAAGAGAATAATGAACTAAAATGTTCAATGCTAGATAAGGATACTTTTTACCTTTCACATTGGATTTACTAACTACAAAAGTAGTGTTTTATTTCGTTTTGTGTGCCGCTGTCGCGCCCTGACCTTCGAGATCCTTTTTTTGTCTCTATTTGGTTTGGTCAGGGCGTGAGTTGGGCTGGGCATTTGGTCGCTAGTTTGGTTTGGTCAGGGCGTGAGTTGGGCTGGGCATTTGGTCTCTAGTTTGGTTTGGTCAGGGCGTGAGTTGGGCTGGGCATTTGGTCTCTAGTTTGGTTTGGTCAGGGCGTGAGTTGGGCTGGGCATTTGGTCTCTAGTTTGGTTTGGTCAGGGCGTGAGTTGGGCTGGGCATTTGGTCTCTAGTTTGGTTTGGTCAGGGCGTGAGTTGGGCTGGGCATTTGGTCTGTATTTTGGTTTGGTCAGGGCGTGAGTTGGGCTGGGCATTTGGTCTGTATTTTGGTTTGGTCAGGGCGTGAGTTGGGCATTTGGTCCACTTCTTCATGCAAAAATGGCCATTACAGCCACTCTGCACACACAAGTTTGTTAGCTTGCTAGTCCAATGTTAAGCCAATGTTAAGCCACTGTTAAGCCAACGTTAAGCAAACGTTAAGCCAACTCTCCAAAGTTCAAAGACATTCGAAGTTCCTTCACAGAAGCCACTCCTCTGTAGGTATGACTCTCTGGTCTATTTCAGATAATGCATGTCACAACCACAGGATGCACAGCGCTTCAAGCCAAGTCTCCTGCTCCAACATTTCTCACTCTCTACCCACCTGTAAAATGTCAGACGCATCTCATGCCTTACACATACCTGTCCAATGCATTTAATGGTCTTGCCCGCTCCATAGCAAGCTGCTCTATCCACACTGATTGGTGAAGTCATTTCATGTCTATCTGATTGTAGAAAGAGGTTTAAAACAGAAATGAAAGATAAAAACATCATTCTATTTTTATTTTTTCTCAGTTCAGAACATTATTGTGATGGTCGGAACAGTGGAACAGGAACAAAACAATGATTCTATTCAGAACGAAACAAATGTAAAACATTTTGGGTTGCAAGCCCTGCTAGAAAATGATGGTTGGATTCCTCCCCCTGAAGATTTTATTTTGATATTATTGTCAGTTGATGCACCCACACAGTGTAAACCAGTCCACACACTTCTCAAATATTTAGATATATAGACCAGTGTTCAATCCGATCCTCATTGTTGCCTGTGCAGCATTTAAAGGCAATGGTACCACATTCACAGAGATGGTATCCAAGGCAAACACTGCAGATGTCGGATACATCGGAAATTACCTTTAAATGTCAAGTGGGATATGGCATGGTTAAGTAATGAATCCCAGACATAATGTTCTTGTTTGTAAATAGACCTGGTGTCACGCCCTGACCTGTTTGCACTTTGACATCCGGGATTTCTCATGTTTTGTTTGGTCAGGGTGTTGATCAAGCCAGGATGGGCATTCATGTTGGTGAAACCAATCCTGGTTTGGTTCTCAATCAGGCTCAGGTGTTAGTCGTTGTCCACAGATCACAGAAACTGATTTACCATGGCATTGTAGAGCCTGTACTTTTGTCATTCATGGAGTTGCATACGAGGAGGTAAATGATATAATTAAGAAGAAAGGCAACACCGCCACAGTGATAAAGCAAAGAAAAAAAGCGTGGCAAAGTATTGCAGACCGCCTGAATGCATTTAGTGCACAATTACACACTCACCGCTCCGCTGAAACATCACAATTACAATTCAAATATTTAATTCACATCTCCAAAAATGCAGTTGTACTGTAATTATGAAACGGTTAAATTTTTTATTGAAATGCACTGCAGATATGAGTGAAATTGTTAAAGTAACTCCATCACACTGTATAAAGCTATGATAAAGATATTTTTACTGAAAACAAGACAAAAATACCAAGTAATTTTTGCAGTGTGCATGTGTGTGTGTGTGTGTGTGTGTGTGTGTGTGTAGATTAAACATGAACGGGCCAAAACGGACATGGCAGCAGGTCAAAATCAAATACAAGAACATTCTGCAGAATGGTATGGTCCACTGGCTAATATTTAACAAAGCTCCAAGCATGCTTGTACCCAGGTGCCTGCTCACACATTGTCTGTACTGTTTTGAGGTGAAAAAGCAGACAAGGCACGGGTGGTGGGTCACCAAAGGCTGTTTGCCTTACGCTCCCAGCAGAGGACATGGCCTGGGAGTAAAGGCAGGCCCATCTTAGAGGGGATCCCTGGGGGGAAAGAGACGAGCAGGCTGCGTGGTTCCTCCCAAGATGCCACCCGCTTCATTCAAGGTATGTCCTTCCATCTCTACATGGGATTCCACATTCATATTGAATCAATTTGGACTGTCTGACTTTGGGTATTGCCTTGCAGTGTCTATCCAGCCTGATTGTCAGCACTGTGCACCAGAGCTCCAGTGAGTACTCCATCAAAGGCCCACTGTAGGCCTGGCATGTCCTCCTCTACTAGCATGAATCCGATTAAATGTGATAGGGTGAAGGCCCCAGTGCAGCAGCAACAGTCACATGATGGAGACGATGATGAGGAGGAGACTCCCGTCTCTCTGATTCCAGAAGGCATGAGGTATCATGTTAAGACTGCTGAAAGTACTATTTACTCTACAATGGTGAGCTGAGTCCTCATCAAAATCTCTAATTTCTTGTCCAGGACCCAGATGCTATACAGTGGGAAAACCAGCCTGCAACATGAGTGCGTATTAATAAAAAGGACACCACATCTGCCAAATTCCAGCTGCTAAGAGTGTTCACAGAGTTCCAGAGCTGCTATCAGAAAGTTGTATGGCAGTCATAGCATTCAGTACAAGAAGAAAAGATGGAAAATCTTGCACTGGAGTTCGAAAGAAAAAAAGAGGACTGTAGGAAACTGGACCTGCTTGAGAGGGAGGTGAGATATGCCTTCAATGTACACTGTATCTAACTGTAACAGCTGTATTAATCATCATTTTTCTTTCCTGTCAGCTCAAGAAGATGACACAGCTCAAAATAAAAATTATGTATATTCTCGTAAAGTCAAGTGGCCATGACATATGAGCTCTTTTGTGAGCACACAGGACGGTGGCATCTTTCTAAGGTTTTTTTATTTTCAGTCATCAAGTCATCGTTATAAAGGCATCGCCCTCTTTTCCCACCCCCAGCAGGGTGTGGCCACTAGCCTGTATTAGCCCAAAATTGTGTGTTCCTTTCTGCTCTGACAATGGCATGCCCATTCGTGCGAGATGTGGGGATGAAGGCACTTGTCCTGTATTAGCCTTCAGGGAGAAAGGGTCTTCAGGGCTGGGACACTGCCTTCCCTGATGACCATCTAATATACCTACAGGTTTTCTGGCAGATGGCATCAGGTATCTATGCAGACTACTGGGTCCCAGGATTGCACTGCACTGCACGGAGCCATGCTCTGAGTCTGGAGTCATGGTTTGTGTGGATCTGTTTTTTTGCTAGTGCAGCCTTCCTCTACTCATGGCTGGGATGCACTGCTGAACAAGGCCACAATTTCCTCCACAGGAGCTGTGGGATCAAAGCATTAGCAGTCTTCATCTCCTCTCCCTCCACAGAAGACTCTGGGACATCTGAGGAGTTCTATAGGATTGCAGGTAAGAGGTTTTCTACAAATTACAGACAACTGTTAACACATAGTAGGATACTCATTACTTTGTGTGACATTTTTTTTTCCCCAATGTCTGGGCAGTGGACTGCACAGCCAAGGACAAAAAGCCCCACAGGTGCCCATGAGGCCAATTTTGTGAATAGGCCTCTCCTTTCACAGCATTGGGAAATAACTTTTTGTATTGTCCAGCCACTCTGCATTCCCAGTGATGTGCATTGATTATATTCCTCATCTTATTTTCAGATGGTCTACAATGCTGACTGTGTGACACTGTTGTGGCAAAATGGCCTGGCTCTCCATGACTCCAGAACAGGGCTGAAATCTACAGTGCCTGTCACAAGGTCAGCCACTCCTGCCTATTTATAACCATCAGGGCTGTGGACACTGTCACCACGGAGGGCTACAACCAATGAGGAGATTTTGTGTTGACAGTAAAAATTCTCTGTATTTGGGAGACAGGGGGTTGGCTGCCAGCCTTTTCTTTAACATGCTTAGCCATAACCGTTCAACATAAAAACATTTTTTTAACACCTCAGCCTTCACAGATTACATAAAGTGCATTAAATTAGGCTACAGTGTAGAACCAATAGTTATCTTCCCTGATGTTAGAAATGGGAAATGAACATACAAGAACAAACACATCAGATTGTATGGATTTGTTTTTTATTTGAATTTATGTTTATCACTGTGACTTCACCAGCCTGGGAAAAAGGATAAAGTGATACATATTGTTTTAGCATTGTTTTACAGTTTGATACTTATGACAATGTGATACTTAATATTCTGGCACATCAGCATGTCTTTGTTTATGAAACCATACTGAAGTACAATTTCTGAAATGCCCCACATCTGTCATTTTAACAACTGTCCTCCTTTAAAACAACTGGTTACAATATTATGACTTGTGATTTTTTCCCTCTGTGGCCCTAATATTCTATCATTTTATATATAGCCTTATAGTCTATGGGAAACTGTAATTATCTAATGATAGCAACATCTAAAAATCATTTTTTATCCAAAATCATTGAAATTAATGATCACAAACGTTTAAATAATAACAGTGGGTCTAGTTATATGTGATAACAATGTATACTACCAGTGAAATAACTATTGGTTTCCATTTGTGGTGACTGCTGACTGACATTAGGGATGAGATTAAATAGATCCTGGAATTTAGCCTGGTTAAATGCTCAATAAATTCCATGGTAATTGAAACCATAAAATCCTCCTGCCCCCTATCCATCTTTAGTGCAACCGGATTACGGATCAATTGAGCCAGGATCACCAAGATATCCTGGCTTAATCCCTTATCCTAGTTTTGTGCAACAGGACCCTGATCATAGTTTGCTTTGTATGTTTCTATGTTTTGTTTGGTCAGGGTGTGATCTGAGTGGGCATTCTATGTTGGATGTCTAGTTTGTCTGTTTCTGTGTTTGGTTCTCAATCAGAGGCAGGTGTTAGTCGTTGTCCCTGATTGGGAACCATATTTAGGTAGCCTGTTTTTGTCATTATGGGTTGTAGGTGATTGTCTATGTAAGTTGCTTGTGTCAGCACATTTCATATATAGCGTCACAGTCGTTGTTCATTTATTGATTTGTTAAGTGTTCTTTGTATTTTTCGTCATTCAATAAAGAATGGATTCACACCATGCTGCGCTTTGGTCCGCTTCATACGACGATCGTGACAGAATCACCCACCCAAAATGGACCAAGCAGCGTGGTAACGGGCAGCATCACAAGACTCCTGGACATGGGAGGAGATTTTGCCTGTGCACAGGCTGGGGAATATCGTTGCCCCAAAGCAGAGCTGGAGGCAGCGAAAGCTGAGCTTCAGCTATATGAGGAGGCAGCACGGCAGCGCGATGGGTACGAGAGGCAGCCCCTCAAAAAAATGTTTGCCTGCGCTCCGCTCGTGCCGGGCAAATGTGGGAGTGGCGCCTAACGGAGAGGTGGGTGTAGTAGGCACTAGATCTCCAGTGCTTACCCACAGCCCGGTTCAACCTGTGCCTGCACTCTGGAGGGTCCGGGCTAGAGTAGTTATCCAGCCTGGGGGAGTGGTGTCAAGGCTGTGCACCAGAGCTCCAGTGCTCCCCACAGCCCAGTCCTTCAGGTGCCTCCTCCTAACAGCAAGCCTGCTGGAGGTCTCCCCACGCACCAGGCTGTCTCTCTGTCTCCTCCCTACAGGTGCTCCCGTCTGTCCTGAGCTGCTAGAGTCTCCCGTCTGTCCTGAGCTGCTAGAGTCTCCCGTCTGTCCTGAGCTGCTAGAGTCTCCCGTCTGTCCTGAGCTGCTAGAGTCTCCGTCTGTCTGTCCTGTCCTGAGCTGCTAAAGTCTCCCGTCTGTCCTGAGCTGCTAGAGTCTCCCGTCTGTCCTGAGCTGCTAGAGTCTCCCGTCTGTCCTGAGCTGCTAAAGTCTCCCGTCTGTCCTGAGCTGCTAGAGTCTCCCGTCTGTCCTGAGCTGCTAGAGTCTCCCGTCTGTCCTGAGCCGTCAGTCAGCCAGGACCTGCCAGAGCCGTCAGTCAGCCAGGACCTGCCAGAGCTGTCAGTCAGCCAGGACCTGCCAGAGCTGTCAGTCAGCCAGGACCTGCCAGAGCCGTCAGTCAGCCAGGACCTGCCAGAGCCGTCAGTCAGCCAGGACCTGCCGGAGCCGTTTGGTCCATGAAGTGAGGGGATGGGCAGCATCAGTTTACAGACGGGAGAAATACAGGTGTCTAGTGGGAGTGGCTGAGGTTTTGGTTGTAGGGGAGGGAGGGAGGCAGACTGGGAGCGTGTGTGGGAAGGAGGAACATCTGCTTGGTACATTAATATACTACTCGACTACCATATTTGTAATTATGTCTTTGTACAATGTCTTCAGGTTGCGTTGTTTTGTCACTATCCATTTCTTTCTCCATCATTGTGATCTGTTTGTTTGTGCAGCCTTTCCTCTACCTCCACAGGGCTGGGACACTGTCCTGTATTAGCCTCTCCTCTACAGGGCTGGGACACTGTTCTGCAAGAGCCTGGAGATTTTCAGCCTGACCTGTTCTGGAAAAACTGCCCTCCATCCTCCACAGGGCTGGGACACTGTCCTAAACATCATTAGCCTCTCCTGGAAAACATTTGGGCTGGGACACTGTTCTGTACGGGAGAAATCAGGTGTCTAGTGGGAGTGGCTGAGGTTTTGGTTGTAGGGGAGGGAGGGAGGCAGACCTGTGTGGGAAGGGCTGGGACACTGTACTCGACTACCCTGTCTTTGTACAATGTCTTCAGGTTGCGTTTTGTCACTATCCATTTCTTTCTCCATCATTGTGATCTGTTTGTTTGTGCAGCCTTTCCTCTACCTCCACAGGGCTGGGACACTGTCCTGTATTAGCCTCTCTACATGGCTGGGACACTGTTCTGTATCAGCCACTCCTCTACCTCCACAGGGCTGGGACACTGTCCTGTATCAGCCACTCCTCTACCTCCACAGGGCTGGGACACTGTCCTGTTTTAGAGGGCTCTGAGGAAGAGTAGTTTTGTAAAAATAATTAAAAATATTTTAACAATTTAATAATTTAACATTCTGCCATAACGTTCAACATAAAAACATTTTTTTTTTTAATCCAATCTGAGGTTAAAGTAAGAATTACTATAAAGTGACAATTAAATTAACTGTGTGAACCATATATCTTACTCTCCTTGTGAAAGGGGAAATGAAGTTTGTTGTGAGCAGCAGGGAGGAGAAATTGCATGCAAGCGGATATATATATTATTTTAATTTATTTGCCTACAATCTGACACCGCTCTTGTCTGTGCTCTGCTCTATGTCTAAAATGGCACCCTATATCATATGCAATATAGTGTGCTAACTTTTATCCCATAGTGCTCTAGTCAAAGGTAGTGCACTTCATAGGGAATAGGGTGCCATTTTGGATGCGGCGTGGTCTACATCACCAGGTTGAGATGACACGACAATGAATTGTGGCAGGGCAGAGATTTGGATATTTAGTTGCAGGTTCTCAGGTCCAGCAGCAGTGACAGACACAACCCACCACACCTCAGAGGACAGAGACACTGCATTAATAGGCTACAGGTGAGTGAAATAGTTATAATACTTTTTAAATGTCAATTTAGAATTGAAATCTAAATTGATGAAGCTTGTGAACAAAAACATTAGATGGAGAATTGTTTTATTTTTTAAAATTGTAATAATGGCAATTTGTGAAAATATATATATAATTTTCCGTATTGACAAAGTGATCATGTGTAGTGCATATATTATCTTCAAAGGATTGTAGGATCGTTGTCCCTGATTGAGAACCATACTTAGGTAGCCTGGTTTTACTTTTGAGTTGTGGGTGATTGTTTCCTGTGTCTGTGTCTGTACCACACGGGACTGTTTCAATTTTCATTTGTTCATTCACGTTGTTATTTTGTAACATTGTAGTGTTCAGTTATATATATAAAAATGGACACTTACCACGCTGCATATTGGTCCTCCGATCCTTCCTACTACTCCTCTTCATCAGAAGAGGAGGAGGACAATCATTACAAACGCAGCTTTTTAAAGACAATAGAACATTGCTCATGTCGGCTCAATTGGAAAATAAAATAAAATGTCAAAAGCATGGTTTCTTATTGAAATCTGGCAATAAAGTACTTGTTCGTAAACTGACCTGGTGTCATTCTGTTTTAATATTAGTGTGATGTTTTATTGGCAGAGAGACAGATCATTTAGCTGGCTAATGCAGAAACAGACTGGCACCAAACATTTACATGTGTTTTGTCTTGAAATGATGGATGATGATTGTGCTTGAGAGTGACAATGTAGATATTGTTGGGTTGATGTGATTCAATACACACTTATTAAGGAGCTCCCCTGTCTGTCTGACTTCTTTAAAGATGATAAAGGACATGTCTCTATATTTATAATAACAATAATTACAATCACAAATATGCTTTGTTACAATTGTCAGTTCCCACTGTTATGGTGTCATAAAACTGCATTAAATAACATTGAATACTTTCGTGAACTTTTAACCTCACCTGGTCTGGGAAAACTCAGCATATTCTCTCCAACCATATAAAACATCACTTACTGTTGTCATAACCAGTGGAAAACATTTGCATGTCAGGTGTGTTCCATCTAGTGAGGTGATGAGCAGCATCAGTTTACAGACAGGAGAGGCACAGGTGTATTGGTGACGGTGTAAGTCTGATCCTAAGCTTGATCTTAAGACTGGTTCGCCAAAAGTCGACATCTCTGCTGGTTCCAACTGGTGGCAAAAAATGACTGGGTTAACTTCGATCTCTGGTTGACAGGAGAATTCACTGTCTCAGCCAGGATTGAAGGTGGATACAGGGACATGGGTTGATACTGAACAGCTGATGTGGAAAAAGACTCAATTGTCATACTTGAGTAAATGTAAAATGTAAAAGTAAATGGTAAACATCAAATTCTTTATAATAAGCAACCCAGACGGCACAATTTCCTTATTGTAATTTTGTATTTTTTTGACAGCCAGGGGCACCCGCCAACACTCTGACATAATTTACAAACTAAGCATTTGTGTCTAGTGAGTCAGATCAGAGGCTGTAGGAATAAACAGGGACCTTCTCTTGATAAGTGTGTGAATTGGACCATGTTCCTGTACTGCTAAGCATTCAAATTGTAATGAGTACTTTTGGAAGTCAAGGAAAATGTATGGAGTAAAAAGTACATTATTTTCGTTAGGAATGTAGTGAAGTAAAAGTAAAAGTTGTCAAAACACAACTAGTAAAGTAAAGTACACATACCGCAGAAAATTACTTAAGTATTAATTTACACCACTGGTGACTTGTCAGGTCTAAGAAAACCCACACACACTAATCACACACCAACAAACAGACCGGACGCAACAAACACAGCTGAGGTTTCAGTGACGACCCTGTTCCTTCCTCCATTTTCTCTTTCATCTCTCAGTGGAGTCAGAGCGAAGGAGGACATCTCAGGAGGAGAGAGAGGAAGAGACATCGTGGAGGAAGAATCAGAATTAGTTAGTAAGTAGCACAGATAATTAAGATGTATTATCTGCATAATATGCTTGTGTGTCTTTACCTATTCTAAACCATCTGAATGTGTCTTTACCTATTCTAAACCATGTGAATGTGTCTTTACCTATTCTAAACCATGTGTCTTTACCTATTCTAAACCATGTGAATGTGTCTTTACCTATTCTAAACCATGTGTCTTTACCTATTCTAAACCATGTGTCTTTACCTATTCTAAACCATGTGGATGTGTCTTTACCTATTCTAAACCATGTGTCTTTACCTATTCTAAACCATGTGAATGTGTCTTTACCTATTCTAAACCATGTGAATGTGTCTTTACCTATTCTAAACCATGTGTCTTTACCTATTCTAAACCATGTGTCTTTACCTATTCTAAACCATGTGTCTTTACCTATTCTAAACCATGTGTCTTTACCTATTCTAAACCATGTGTCTTTACCTATTCTAAACCATGTGTCTTTACCTATTCTAAACCATGTGTCTTTACCTATCCTAAACCATGTGTCTTTACCTATCCTAAACCATGTGTCTTTACCTATTCTAAACCATGTGTCTTTACCTATCCTAAACCATGTGTCTGTACCTATTCTAAACCATGTGAATGTGTCTTTACCTATTCTAAACCATGTGAATGTGTCTTTACCTATCCTAAACCATGTGTCTTTACCTATCCTAAACCATGTGTCTTTACCTATTCTAAACCATGTGTCTTTACCTATTCTAAACCATGTGTCTTTACCTATTCTAAACCATGTGTCTTTACCTATTCTAAACCATGTGAATGTGTCTTTACCTATTCTAAACCATGTGAATTTGTCTTTACCTATTCTAAACCATGTGTCTTTACCTATTCTAAACCATGTGAATGTGTCTTTACCTATTCTAAACCATGTGAATTTGTCTTTACCTATTCTAAACCATGTGTCTTTACCTATTCTAAACCATGTGCATGTGTCTTTACCTATTCTAAACCATGTGAATGTGTCTTTACCTATTCTAAACCATGTGTCTTTACCTATTCTAAACCATGTGAATTTGTCTTTACCTATTCTAAACCATGTGAATTTGTCTTTACCTATTCTAAACCATGTGAATGTGTCTTTACCTATTCTAAACCATGTGTCTTTACCTATTCTAAACCATGTGTCTTTACCTATTCTAAACCATGTGAATGTGTCTTTACCTATTCTAAACCATGTGAATGTGTCTTTACCTATTCTAAACCAT
This sequence comes from Oncorhynchus tshawytscha, assembly GCF_018296145.1. NCBI lineage: Eukaryota > Metazoa > Chordata > Actinopteri > Salmoniformes > Salmonidae > Oncorhynchus > Oncorhynchus tshawytscha. Next base: position 46,041 of record NW_024609156.1, read on the forward strand.
GTGAATTTGTCTTTACCTATTCTAAACCATGTGGATGTGTCTTTACCTATTCTAAACCATGTGAATGTGTCTTTACCTATTCTAAACCATGTGAATGTGTCTTTACCTATTCTAAACCATGTGTCTTTACCTATTCTAAACCATGTGTCTTTACCTATTCTAAACCATGTGTCTTTACCTATTCTAAACCATGTGTCTTTACCTATTCTAAACCATGTGAATGTGTCTTTACCTATTCTAAACCATGTGTCTTTACCTATTCTAAACCATGTGTCTTTACCTATTCTAAACCATGTGTCTTTACCTATTCTAAACCATGTGAATTTGTCTTTACCTATTCTAAACCATGTGAATGTGTCTTTACCTATTCTAAACCATGTGAATGTGTCTTTACCTATTCTAAACCATGTGAATGTGTCTTTACCTATTCTAAACCATGTGAATGTGTCTTTACCTATTCTAAACCATGTGTCTTTACCTATTCTAAACCATGTGAATGTGTCTTTACCTATTCTAAACCATGTGAATGTGTCTTTACCTATTCTAAACCATGTGAATGTGTCTTTACCTATTCTAAACCATGTGAATGTGTCTTTACCTATTCTAAACCATGTGAATGTGTCTTTACCTATTCTAAACCATGTGAATTTGTCTTTACCTATTCTAAACCATGTGTCTTTACCTATTCTAAACCATGTGAATGTGTCTTTACCTATTCTAAACCATGTGAATGTGTCTTTACCTATTCTAAACCATGTGTCTTTACCTATTCTAAACCATGTGTCTTTACCTATTCTAAACCATGTGAATGTGTCTTTACCTATTCTAAACCATGTGAATGTGTCTTTACCTATTCTAAACCATGTGAATGTGTCTTTACCTATTCTAAACCATGTGAATGTGTCTTTACCTATTCTAAACCATGTGTCTTTACCTATTCTAAACCATGTGAATGTGTCTTTACCTATTCTAAACCATGTGAATGTGTCTTTACCTATTCTAAACCATGTGTCTTTACCTATTCTAAACCATGTGTCTTTACCTATTCTAAACCATGTGTCTTTACCTATTCTAAACCATGTGTCTTTACCTATTCTAAACCATGTGTCTTTACCTATTCTAAACCATGTGTCTTTACCTATTCTAAACCATGTGTCTTTACCTATTCTAAACCATGTGTCTTTACCTATTCTAAACCATGTGAATGTGTCTTTACCTATTCTAAACCATGTGAATGTGTCTTTACCTATTCTAAACCATGTGTCTTTACCTATCCTAAACCATGTGTCTTTACCTATTCTAAACCATGTGAATGTGTCTTTACCTATCCTAAACCATGTGAATGTGTCTTTACCTATTCTAAACCATGTGTCTTTACCTATTCTAAACCATGTGGATGTGTCTTTACCTATTCTAAACCATGTGGATGTGTCTTTACCTATTCTAAACCATGTGGATGTGTCTTTACCTATTCTAAACCATGTGTCTTTACCTATTCTAAACCATGTGGATGTGTCTTTACCTATTCTAAACCATGTGTCTTTACCTATTCTAAACAATGTGTCTTTACCTATTCTAAACAATGTGTCTTTACCTATTCTAAACCATGTGAATGTGTCTTTACCTATTCTAAACCATGTGAATGTGTCTTTACCTATTCTAAACCATGTGTCTTTACCTATTCTAAACCATGTGTCTTTACCTATTCTAAACCATGTGTCTTTACCTATTCTAAACCATGTGTCTTTACCTATTCTAAACCATGTGAATGTGTCTTTACCTATTCTAAACCATGTGAATGTGTCTTTACCTATTCTAAACCATTAATGTCTTTACCTATTCTAAACCATGTGTCTTTACCTATTCTAAACCATGTGTCTTTACCTATTCTAAACCATGTGAATGTGTCTTTACCTATTCTAAACCATGTGAATGTGTCTTTACCTATTCTAAACCATGTGAATGTGTCTTTACCTATTCTAAACCATGTGAATGTGTCTTTACCTATTCTAAACCATGTGAATGTGTCTTTACCTATTCTAAACCATGTGAATGTGTCTTTACCTATTCTAAACCATGTGTCTTTACCTATTCTAAACCATGTGAATGTGTCTTTACCTATTCTAAACCATGTGTCTTTACCTATTCTAAACCATGTGTCTTTACCTATTCTAAACCATGTGAATGTGTCTTTACCTATTCTAAACCATGTGTCTTTACCTATTCTAAACCATGTGAATGTGTCTTTACCTATTCTAAACCATGTGAATGTGTCTTTACCTATTCTAAACCATGTGTCTTTACCTATTCTAAACCATGTGAATGTGTCTTTACCTATTCTAAACCATGTGAATGTGTCTTTACCTATTCTAAACCATGTGAATGTGTCTTTACCTATTCTAAACCATGTGAATGTGTCTTTACCTATTCTAAACCATGTGTCTTTACCTATTCTAAACCATGTGAATTTGTCTTTACCTATTCTAAACCACGTGAAGGGATGGTGTGATTAATTGGGAACAAATGACTTGTTTCCACAATGTCTCTGCGCCTATCACTCCCTCCTTTGGCCTTGGGGGTGATGAGGTTTGAGAACATATGTGTGGCTTAGTGTCTGGAACCATTGTATGTCATCTCTGATGTTGTAATTATCCTGGGATAGTGTGTGACCTAGAGGCTCACTCTCCTCAGTGAGCTTGTCCAGGAGTGGGGACAAGAAGGGGTTTTATTGAGATGGGAGTATCTGGAGTTGACAATTTGATTTATGTCATAGAATGAGTTGCTGTTTTTGTGCTATGAAGTACCAGGAACTAGATCGGAGCCTCGTCTTAATGGACAAACTGAACGATAAGAACAGAATTTATAGCAAATGCTATCTGGCTGTGGGATACTCCTTTCTCATTTAACAAACAGTCCAAACATCTGTGGTCTGTTATGTGGACTAGGGGGTGGATCTTTGCTATAAAAGATTTTAGGAGCCTTTGTTGAGGGCTCTCAACTAATCATCTGAAGGAGGTTCGTTGACCAGCAATCGCTATTGCACAGCTCTCGTTAATAAAGATTCAGTTCAATTATGACTCTGACTTGTGTGATAAGTTTGTCTCTCCTCATTTGATAACACAGAAATTAACCACCACAACGTCAAGGAGGAAGATGAAGATGTAACCTTTATTTTATAAAGACTACACCGTCCCATCTGTCAACCCTTTGTCCAGTTGAACTGTTGCATTCCCTAACCAGAAACCGTGGATTGATGGCAGCATTCGCGTGAAACTGAAAGCGCGAACCACTGCTTTTAATCAGGGCAAGGTGACTGGTAACATGACCGAACACAAACAGTGCAGCTATTCCCTCCGCAAGGCTATCAAACAAGCTAAGCGTCAGTACAGAGACAAAGTAGAATCTCAATTCAACGGCTCAGACACAAGAGGCATGTGGCAGGGTCTACAGTCAATTACGGACTACAAGAAGAAATCCAGCCCAGTCACGGACCAGGATGTCTTGCTCCCAGGCAGACTAAATAACTTTTTTGCCCGCTTTGAGGACAACACAGTGCCACTGACACGGCCTGCAACGAAAACATGCGGACTCTCCTTCACTGCAGCCGAGGTGAGTAAGACATTTAAACGTGTTAACCCTCGCAAGGCTGCAGGCCCAGACGGCATCCCCAGCCGCGCCCTCAGAGCATGCGCAGACCAGCTGGCCGGTGTGTTTACGGACATATTCAATCAATCCCTATACCAGTCTGCTGTTCCCACATGCTTCAAGAGGGCCACCATTGTTCCTGTTCCCAAGAAAGCTAAGGTAACTGAGCTAAACGACTACCGCCCGTAGCACTCACTTCCGTCATCATGAAGTGCTTTGAGAGACTAGTCAAGGACCATATCACCTCCACCCTACCTGACACCCTAGACCCACTCCAATTTGCTCACCGCCCAAATAGGTCCACAGACGATGCAATCTCAACCACACTGCACACTGCCCTAACCCATCTGGACAAGAGGAATACCTACGTGAGAATGCTGTTCATCGACTACAGCTCGGCATTCAACACCATAGTACCCTCCAAGCTCGTCATCAAGCTCGAGACCCTGGGTCTCGGCCCCGCCCTGTGCAACTGGGTACTGGACTTCCTGACGGGCCGCCCCCAGGTGGTGAGGGTAGGCAACAACATCTCCACCCCGCTGATCCTCAACATTGGGGCCCCACAAGGGTGCGTTCTGAGCCCTCTCCTGTACTCCCTGTTCACCCACGACTGCGTGGCCACGCACGCCTCCAACTCAATCATCAAGTTTGCGGACGACACAACAGTGGTAGGCTTGATTACCAACAACGACGAGACGGCCTACAGGGAGGAGGTGAGGGCCCTCGGAGTGTGGTGTCAGGAAAATAACCTCACACTCAACGTCAACAAAACTAAGGAGATGATTGTGGACTTCAGGAAACAGCAGAGGGAACACCCCCCTATCCACATCGATGGAACAGTAGTGGAGAGGGTAGCAAGTTTTAAGTTCCTCGGCATACACATCACAGACAAACTGAATTGGTCCACTCACACAGACAGCATTGTGAAGAAGGCGCAGCAGCGCCTCTTCAACCTCAGGAGGCTGAAGTTATTCGGCTCGTCACCAAAAGCACTCACAAACTTGTACAGATGCACAATCGAGAGCATCCTGGCGGGCTGTATCACCGCCTGGTACGGCAACTGCTCCTCCCACAACCGTAAGGCTCTCCAGAGGGTAGTGAGGTCTGCACAATGCATCACCGGGGGCAAACGACCTGCCCTCCAGGACACCTACACCACCCGATGTTACAGGAAGGCCATAAAGATCATCAAGGACATCAACCACCCGAGCCACTGCCTGTTCACCCCGCTATCATCCAGAAGGCGAGGTCAGTACAGGTGCATCAAAGCTGGGACCGAGAGACTGAAAAACAGCTTCTATCTCAAGGCCATCAGACTGTTAAACAGCCACCACTAACATTGAGTGGCTGCTGCCAACACACTGACACTGACACTGACTCTACTCCAGCCACTTTAATAATGGGAATTGATGGGAAATGATGTAAATATATCACTAGTCACTTTAAACAATGCTACCTTATATAATGTTACTTACCCTACATTATTCATCTCATATGCATACGTATATACTGTGCTCTATATCATCGACTGCATCCTTATGTAATACATGTATCACTAGCCACTTTAACTATGCCACTTTGTTTACATACTCATCTCATATGTATATACTGTACTCGATACCATCTACTGTATCTTGCCTATGCTGCTCTGTACCATCACTCATTCATATATCCTTATGTACATATTCTTTATCCCCTTACACTGTGTATAAGACAGTAGTTTTGGAATTGTTAGTTAGATTACTTGTTGATTACTGCATTGTCGGAACTAGAAGCACAAGCATTTCACTACACTCGCATTAGCATCTGCTAACCATGTGTATGTGACAAATAAAATTTGATTTGATTTGATTTGTGTTTTAGTAACTTTTCATTGTTAGATGGTGAGGTTTGACTAATGTTAATAAGGACACTTTCATGAACAAGTGTTCTATCACGTTCAACTACATCAACATTTCTAATTTGCTGATGCAGAATTTTTTTATAGGAAATAATAATGTGGCCAGCTGGTCAGGTTATCTTTTGAGGACAGCTAACATGTAGCGATCCATAGCGTGCAACTATGTCAAATAATTTAACGTGGATTTTGAGAAAGACGTCTAAAGAAAATTGTACCCAATCATTTCAAACCTTGATTAGATTGGGATAGGATCAAATATGTCTCTCTATTTGTAATTGGGAATATGTGGGATAATCGTAATATATTTACAAATAAAGAACATGGGCCTTGGGCCACCTATTGGGGAATGCTGACCTATGCTGTTTACACGATGCAATTAGAGAGAGATCCTGAATCAAAACAACAGACTAATACTGTGTATGTCTGGAGCCCATATGACTTGATTGTGTAAGGTGAAAGAGTCAGGCCTTGCAGGTGGCTGGGTTAACCTGTGGCTGGGACAGACAGGTGCTAATTGATATGAGTGATGATGCTTATATCCCCATCCCTCTATCTCTCTCTCCCTCTCACTCGAATAATTTTGCACGCCCAATTTTTCAGTTTTTGATTTGTTAAAAAAGTTTGAAATATCCAATAAATGTCGTTCCACTTCATGATTGTGTCCCACTTGTTGTTGATTCTTCACAAAAAAAGACAGTTTTATATCTTTATGTTTGAAGCCTGAAATGTGGCAAAAGGTCGCAAAGTTCAAGGGGGCCGAATACTTTCGCAAGGCACTGTATATACCATTGTTCAAAAGGTTATGGTCACTTAGACATGTCCTTATTTTTGAATTGGCCAGGAAACAATTAACTTTCTTCAGAAACTCGTCAGTCTATTCTTCTTCTGCAAAATCAAGGCTCTTCCATGCAAGAAATTGTCAAGAAACTGAAGATCTGGTACAACGCTGTGTACTACTCTCTTCATAGAACAGTGCAAACTGGCCCTAACCAGAATAGAAAGAGGAGTGGGAGGCCCCGGTGCACAACAGAGCAAAACGACAAGTACATAGAAGTGTCTAGTTTGAGAAACAGACGCCTCACAAGTCCTCAACTGGCAGCTTCATTAAATAGTACCCGCAAAACACCAATCTCAACGTCAACAGTGAAGAGGCGACTTCGGGATGCTGGCCTTCTAGGCAGAGTTGCAAAGAAAAAGCCATATTTTAGACTGGCCAATAAAAATAAAAGATTAAGATGGGCAAAAGAACACAGCCACTGGACAGAGGAACTCTGCCTTAAAGGCCAGCATCCTGCAGTCGCCCCTCCAAATGAGTGAGGTCCAGAATTTGTTTCTGGATGTTGCCTGGGATGAACAGTTCAAAAGAAGACTTTATGTCCTCACATGATTAACCACCATCCGCGATGGCCCTGGTTGCATCCTTATCATGTTGGCAGCCATGGGTGGCTCTTTCCTGGAGCAAGATGACCATTCTATTTCACCATCCATATTCCTCCTCCTGCAGGCTGCTGATGAGCTGGTTGAGGGTCAATCTCATCCTCTTGTTCTAACTCGCTGTCAGAATCCGAATTGAAAGAGACATGATTCTCATATTCTGAAAATTCTTCATCTTCCAAAGTGGAAGACCCTCCTTCCACACTTGCTTCCCTCTCTGCAAAAGTTATTTCTAGGGCCCCCAGAGCTGAGAAAATTCTTGCCAAATTCATTACACATGCAAAGTTATTTAACTGTTTTGTCCCTCACCCAATTTGCACCTGGCTGGGGTAGAGTGAGGGAATATACAGATTGTTTTATACAATATATCAATATAATGTGTCGACATAATTTATTGTAATAACATTGTGCAGGTTCCCGCAAGACATTTTGTAGTTTTACACCCTACAAAGGGTAAAGAGCGCGAGAAAAGTGTGAGACAGGCAGACAAGCAGGGAGACAGACATGTTCTTGGTGTTGAAACAGCAGAACCAGGAAGGAGGAAGACAGAGTGAAGGCACACAGCAAACCTTTTTTTTTCATTTTCACTAGTTTTCACCTACACACATACTTTTCTCCACTTTTAATACCCTCGGGTCTATATGTTGACCCAAAGACAACATATGTAATATAAATGTGTAGGAGGGTTCACAGTGTGTCCTCAATGAAAATGTGTTATTTGACATGTTCTTCACATAAAATGAGCCAAGGCCAATGAGTCTCAGGTTGAACAAAAATATTAATTGTCTCATTTTTATTTTAGCAAACATTGAAAATTGGTCCCACAGACCCGAACACCACACAAGGGTTAAATTATCTTCATACTTCAGAGAAGGAAAGGGGATATTTTCTTCCACCAATAAACATCAGTGATATGAATTCTCACTAATAAATCATGGTATAGAATTCTCACTTGCTATCTCTCTCCATCTTCACCCCTGATCCATGATCCATCCATGACTTCTGAACTTCATTGATTAGCTATCTGCTTACCTTTCTTGATTTATTTAGTTTTCTTAGATTTCCTGATGTAAACGTATTCAGCATTTAGCTGCCATGCATACTGAAACTAAACTAAAGTCATCTTTCATTCTCTCCAGTCCTTCCTCTGAAGATATTAATACCCAAGTGGAAATGCCTCCTCCTATTCCTCTGAAAACGCTGGGATTTCCGTGCCAGTAACCTTCCTGTTTAAGTATCCATCAGCATGGTCTACTTTGTGCTCGGCATACCCATCATCCTGTTTAAGTATCCATCAGCATGGTCTACTTTGTGCTCGGCATACCCATCTTCTTATGCGTCATGTAGCTGACCGCTACTGTCAACTCTTTGTCACTGAGATCTTCATTTTAAACATGGTCGCCACCGAGCTCGTCATCTGCCTGTGATTTCTGGTTGTAACCACTGTCCACTTCTCGTCTCTGACCTTCTACACTAGGTTGAAACCATCGTCTTCCCTTATGCCGTCGTCTACTGCAGCCGCCCCCTGTTCTACTGCTGTATATGTTTTGAGCACTACCTGGAGGAGGTCCACCCTGTGGTCTTCCAGAAGTTCATATCCATGAGGTACACGGTGGGGTCAGTGACAATGGTCTAAAGAGATGTAGCAGCGTTAACCTGTTTTTGACACTTACCTCCCTGAGTTCCTGTTTCTGGATACAACATCCTCTTGGTGATAGTTGATCTGTTCTGCAACCTTTCCATCCTCCCCATCTTGAAGCACCCGGAGTCCGGGCAGGGAGAGATGGAGAGAAGAGGAGGCAGAAGGGGAGGAGGAGAGTGGACTCAGCGGAAGAATGTGCCAGCTCCCGTTCATCATCATGCACTTCCTGTTTGGAAACGTAAAGGATTATGTATACTGTGTCATCGACAGTGTTTCCATGTTCTTCTCTTGTGCTTGTGGGTTGGTGCAGCCCCTCCGCTATCTCCACAGGACTGGGAAACTGCCCTGTATCAGAGGTCTCTGAGGAAGAGGTGACACAAGGTCTCACATTTATTTGAACCTCTTCATTATTTTCATAGACAGAAACTTAGATTGGGAAATCTGAGAAGCATGCCTTACCCCAATCCTAACCTTAACCTTTTTGGGGAAAAATTATAAACTGAGCCAAGATTAGTGTTTAGGAGCAAATTTACCCTCCTCCCACCTTCATCTAGATCAGGGCTTTTCAATGTCGGTCCTGGAAGAACTAAACACTTCTGGTTTTCATCATCACCTTCTAATAAGGGACTATTTCAGACTTGGGACACCAGTTGAGTGCAATTAACTACCAGGTAGAAAGGAGGAACAGACGTGTTTCTGTCTTCCAGGACCAGAAATGAACAGCCCTCTTTTAGAGCAAAGTTCAAAACATGTCAAATATGTAAATTAGCATTTGAACCCAGGTCTGTTGGGAAGCTGAGTCTAATCTCTAATCAGGCCAAACGAGAGCAGATAGAAACTGAAGATGTTTATCTTTAATCGTTGATTGTAAATCAATTTAGATTTTTATCAGCTTGTTTAATCTATACTTACAATAAAATACCCCCAAGTGTTCATTTTGTATCACAGTAGTTTGTTACCTAAAGGATGTCCCTTTGTTACTGTTTCTCAAAACAAAACCTTTATAACTGCTCATTTGTTAATTGGAGTGAAATGTGTTGTTTCTTCTTTAGTTTATTATTATTTGTAGGTTTTTAAGAGGGTCTTGGCTGAACTAGTTGTCACATACCTGCTTTAAACCAAGAGTGCATCTTATTTGCCTACAAACTGACACTCCTCTTGTTGGTGCTCTAGTCGGCGTCTGAAATGGCACCCTATACCCTCTATAGTGCACTTCTTTTGACCAGGCCCCATATGGAACTGGGTGCCAATTTGGATGCATCGTAGTCTAAATTACCACGTTCACGTGTCTCAGGTGTGTCAGAGCAGGGCAGGTCAGGCAGAGATTTGAATATACAGTATTATTACAGCACCAGTGACAGACACAACCACTCCACACCCCAGGGGAGAGGGACGCTGCGTCAATACAGGTTAGCTAAACCTTTCTTTTGTGCAAAAAATAATCATATTTAAAAACGTTTTAAATTCAAATGTAAACCCCAATTGATATAGAATTATGTGGTTTATGGTCAAATACATTAGATGTAAAACAAGTATATATTTTATTTGAATTTTGGCAATTTATGCACATATATGGACAAATTGTGATATTTTGTGATATTGACAAAGTGATCATCTCTATTGAATATATTATCTACAAAGGATTGTAAGATTGTAATGATTTTATGTGCGTTTATAAGATGAATAAAGACTGATATTATATATTGAGAATAAAAACTTTGCATGATCATGTTGCTTCTCTCTCTCTCTGTGTGTTTCTTAATTTAGCTTTACAGGTTCCAGCTGCCTATGGTACTCAGCATTTTACATGTATTCTTCTACCAGCGGTGACACACCTAACACCCTACACAGTAAAAAAGGGTATGTAAAAATGACAGGGTTGACTTATTTTAACCCAGGATGAGTATTTTCAACCATGTGAGGAGTCAATGAGCTCTTGTGTCGGAAATAAATCAGAAAGTAAAATTATGCAGTCATTGCAGTGTAAATCCAACTCAATTCAGTGGAATTTTAACACCATTTTGAGTCAAATTAACTCTGAAAAGGTGACAATACCTGTAGAGTAACTTTAACACTGTGTAGGCTGGGACCAAATGTTGTCTGAAAAAGTGTTGAATTCAACTCTACAGGAGTTAAATTAACACTTTTATTTTTACTCTGTATTGGTCCAAAAGGCTTCTTAACATCTTCTACCCCCAAGCCATAAGACTGCTGAACAGCTAATCAAATGGCTACCTGGGCTATTTGCATTGTGTGTGTGTCCCCCATTTTTATGCTACTCTCTGTTTATTATCTATGCATAGTCACTTTACCTCTACCTAAATGTTCATATTACCTCAATTACCTCCACTAACTTGTGACTCATCACATGGACTCTGTACCCGTAACCCCTTGTTACTGTTATTTTATTATTTCTTATTTTTAAAATCTGACATGTTGGCTCGATTCACAACGAGTGTAGCTTTAATTGAGTACCCTGCATGTGTGATTTAATGAAAGTTTGAGTTTTAACAGGTACTATATGATTTTGGCGCTACGCATTTCCCTGTGCTAGAGGCTAGATGGGACGTTAACGTCTCGCTTAGCCTCAAGAAGTTAACACTTCTTAAAACAGCACTGTTGGTTAAGGACTTGTAAGTAAGCATTTCACTGTCAGGTTTACACCTGTTGTATGTGACAAATAAAACTTGATTTGATTTTGCAGTGGTTACATAATGATTATATGTGCATTTATAGGCTGTATAAAGACTGATATTATATATCGAGAATAAGTACTTTGCATGATCATGTTGCTTCTCTCTCTCCCCTATCTCTCTCTCTGTTTCTGTCTCACTCACCCTCTCTCTCTCTCTCGCTCTATCCCCATCCCTCTATCTCTCTCTCCCTCTCACTCTCTTTGGCTCTTTCCCTTACAGATCTCAAGAACTTTCAAAATAACTTTTTTAGATGTATCATTCAGATGAATGTTTCTGAAGTCAATGAAAGGTCCACCCCTCCCACTATCTCCCTCATTGAACCAGGTGTACAGGGTGTACATGTGGCACATTTTGTCCCCATCCTAACTGCTTCCTATGCCATCAACATCATCCTGGGTCTCCCCACCAATGTCTACATCCTGTGGCTGATACTGACTGGAGCTGGAGGCACAATGGCCTCAGAGTTCTTCTCTCTCAACCTGACCGTGTCTGAGATCATCTTCTGCCTCTTTAATACCGTCAGCATGGCTGATCTCTACACCCAGTCTGATTTTGTCAACAAAACTTCTCATTTTTCTTTTGGGTTAATTTTCTCTGGTCGTCCCCTGTTCCACTGCTGTATCTGTGTGGAGCGCTACCTGGCGGTGGTCCATCCTGTGGTCTTCCTGAAGTACAAACCCCTGAGATACAGGGTGGGGTGTTGTAGTGTTGTCTGGCTGATGGTTCTTGGGTCTTGCTGTCTATGTTTGTTTGAGTTGTTTTCACCACCTTTTGTTTACTCTCTCTTTGTCCAGACAATTATCTATTTTTCTCTGATGTCATTCTGCTGCCTCTCAGTTCTCTGGGCTCTGAAACGTCCAGGGCCAGGGGATGGGGACAGGGAGGGAACAAACAGCATTAAGATGAAGGCCTTTAAGATCATTTTGATTATCCTGGTTTATGCTGTGGTGTCTCAACTCCCACTGGCATTGATGGCACTGACTCAAAGTTACATTACTGTAATGGACTTTTATTCAGGTATGGCCATTTGTTTCTGCCTCCATGTCATCTCTGGGTTTGTGCAGCCCTTCCTCTACCTCCAAAGGGTTGGAAAGCTGCCCTGTATCAAAGGACTCTAAGATAAAAAAGTAAAATCTCGTCACCCCATTAGTGCCTTTAAAAATGTAGGAAATGTCATTGTATTTATGTTTTATGTTTTTCCATAATCATTTGTGATTTTAAATGTATGATTTTTTTCACATATGGATTTGATTGTTTTCCAATTCCTGGTGTCTGAATGTATTTCCAATGTAATCAGTGGCCTTAATAGCAGGGGTTGGAACCAGTTCATAGAACAGAACAGAAGAATAAGAATCCAAACCGGGAATGAAACTGATCTATATTGTTCTAGAACAGAAACATTATTTTGAAAAGCATGAGAACTGATTAATAATGCTCTTTCACATTCCGATATTCTTTTTTTTATGTCCGCAAAACCAAAACAAAGCTTAGGGAGAGAGATGTTTAATTAGAGAACAATGAATGAACTATTTCAATGCTAGTTAAGAATACTGTAGATATCACGTTTCACATTGGATTCATTAACTACCAAAGGGTTTGTAGGGTTTTATAATCAATTCGGGTGGTGCTTTGAATGCACAAGTTTGTTAGCTAGCTGGTGCATCATTAAGCTAACTCTCTGGTTAGTTCAAAGACATTCACAATTCCTTCATAGAAGCCTCTCCTCCATAGGTATAATTATGTGGGTCTATTTCAGATAATGCATGTCTTAACAAAAAGATGCACAGCGCTTCAAGCCAAGCTTCCTCCTGCTGCAACATTTCTCGCTCTCTCCATACCCGCAAAATGTCAGATGTATATCAAGCCTTCCACACACATTTGTCCAATACATGTCAGATGTTTGCCTGCTCCATAGCAAGCTGCTCTCTCCGCACTGATTGGTTTAGTCATTTAATGTCGATCTAAATGTAAAAAACTATACAAATCAGAGGTTTAAAAAAATAAATGAACGATAAAAAACATCACTTTTTTAGTCCAACCTGCTAAGAACTTTATTTTGATGGTCGGAAAACTGGAACAGGAACAAAAGAAGTATGATTCTATTCAGAATGAAACAATTGTAAAATGATTTCGGTACCAACCCCTGCTCGAAAATAATGGTTCGATTCCTCCCGCTGTGGATTTAGTTTTGATAATGTTGAGTCTGCAGCCTGTCCGGCGAGAGACAACTGTAGCCAGGGTAACATAAAACTACAGGGTGTGCAAGAGAGTGTAAGATGAGGAAAGTGATGCGTTTTTGGTAGTTGTTAGTAACTGTGAGGGAAATGGGAATCGTGGTCTGGCAAACCAGTCATGTTCCTAGAGGACGGTTGACTAGAGCAAGGACTGGGATAGGGGGTTGTAAAGGGACTAGAGGAATGCATAATGATAAGGCCACTGACCGGTCTAGGAGATTGTCTCTACTAGGGCAGGACTCAGTGGGGGCCAGAATAGTCAGGGAAGGTGACAGGGAGGAGGATGGCCTGGCTGGACAGAGAAGAGCTTGGCACATCCATGCCTACCTGGGAAGGTGCAGGAGCACTCCTCGGCCTGTCGCTTCCTCGCCTGGTTTTCCTTCTGAGACAGGTGCTCCAGAGGTGGTCCGACCTCCAGCAGTAGGAGGAAAGACCCTGTTAACGGCGGCGTTGAACCCCTGTGATGGGCAACGATGAGCACGCATAAGATTATCCAGGCGGAAGGCCATGGCGATGAGCTTGTCCAGCGTGAGGTCCTCATCGCGACAGGCCAGCTCGGTATGGACGTCTGCCTGTAGCCTGCTGTGGAAAACCGTCAACGGGGCCTGGTTGTACCAGCCAGAGGACAAAGCCACTGTCCGGAAATCACAATCTCAGTCTATGAACCCTACACACAGACAACAGAGAGATTTCTGCGTCCAGGAATGTTGTGCTGAATCTTATGTAGAACAATTTTAAATGGTGTTTTTTGCAATTGATAAAAGTAGAGACTCAGAGCTACAAAAATCTAACAATTCACAACAATACACACAAATCTGTAAGTAAAATAATGGAATTAAGAAATATATTAACATTATGACACGCAATGTCGGTGTGGCATTGACTAAAATACAATAGAATGGAATACAGTATATACATATGAGATGAGTAAAGCAGCATGTAACCACTATTAAAGTGACTTGTGTTCCATTATCAAAGCCTCTAAGGTGTTTAGTAGCCAGGTGGTAGCCAGCTAGTGATGTCTATTTCACAGTGATGGCCTTGGGATAGAAGCTGTTTTTCAGTATTTCGGTCCCAGCTTTGATGCTTTGATGTAGCGACAATTACTAATGAAGCAGTAGCCTATGTGTCCATCTGAAAGACGGACTCCAGGAAGCTCCTCATTAAATTTTGCAAGGTTTTGGTTTCACTTTTCTTTGTAATAAATGTAATTCTACATTTCAAAGGAAAAACATATATCTCACCTCGGATTTGAACTTGACACACACAGTAATACTTTCCAGAGCCAGGATCTCTACCCTTTGTCCAGTTGAAATGTGGCTCGTGTTTTAGTAACTTCAATTGGTAGATGGTGAGCTTTAACTTCTGTTTATTAAGGACGCTTTCATGAACAAGTGTTCAATCACATCCAACTACGTCAACATTTCTAACATTCTAACATTTCTGACATTTCCAGTTGCAGTCTCGTCATTAATGAGGAAATAATAATGTGGTGTCGTGTCTCTAGTATCCTTAAACTGAGGACACACTCCTTAGGGCGAATGTCGTGCCTCATGCACCAACACAACAGCTGTCTCATAACTCTCTCCTCCAATTTCCCCATCAACTCACTGACTGTCTCTGATTCACTCCCTTCACTCCCTTCACTCCCCTCCAAGTTCACCTTCCTCTCCCAGACTGGCTCTGGTTCACCCCTCGGCTCCGCAGACCACCCCGTGTGCCC
The DNA here is from genome assembly GCF_018296145.1 of Oncorhynchus tshawytscha. NCBI lineage: Eukaryota > Metazoa > Chordata > Actinopteri > Salmoniformes > Salmonidae > Oncorhynchus > Oncorhynchus tshawytscha. The sequence continues at coordinate 61,315 of NW_024609156.1, forward strand.
CCCAAATTTTTGAGGCTGCTTCTTGGACCTACGTCGTGGCCACCTAACCCGATGTCGTTGCTGTCCCTCCTTCGCTGCTTCCGCCTGCTTCCATGGCAGGCTTTTGTCTCCTGCCATTATTTCGTCCCAAGTCCAGGATGTCCTCCCAGGCCCAGGATCCCTGCTCCTCCTGGGCACGCTGCTTGGTCTGTGGGTGGTGGGATCTTCTGTCACGATTGTTGTTATAAGACTCGGACCAAAGTGCAGAGTGGTATGGTTCCATCATCTTTTATTAGAAGTGAAACACACAGAAAACAATAAAGCGCAAAAACGAAACGTGAAGCTAATGTAGTGCTCGCAGGCAACTATACATAGACAAGATCCCATAACAAACAGTTGGGAAAAGGCTGCCTAAATATGATCCCCAATCAGAGACAACGATAGACAGCTGCCTCTGATTGGGAACAATACCAGGCCAACATAGAAATAACAAAACTAAAATGCCCACCCTAGTCACACCCCGACCACCCAAAATAGAGAATAAAGGATCTCTAAGGTCAGGGCGTGACACTGGGTTTCTGTCCAGCAGTTTGTGACATCAGCAGATGTAAGAAGTGCTTTATAAATGCATTTGATTGATTTGATTGACTATGCAAAGAGAGAGAGACCCTGAATCCAGACAACACTATTACTGTGTATATCTGAAGCCCATATGATTTGATTATGTAAGGTGAAAGAGTCAGTCCTTGCAGCTGGCTGGACTGACTTGTGGCTGGGAAAGACAGGTGCTGAGTGAAATGAGTGATAATGCTTCTTTTTCCGACAATGCCAGAATGCAAATCCCTGAGCAGTGTGTGTGTGTGTGTGTGTGTGTGTGTGTGTGTGTGTGTGTGTGTGTGTGTGTGTGTGTGTGTGTGTGTGTGTGTGTGTGTGTGTGTGTGTGTGTGTGTGTGTGTGTGTGCGCAGCATATGCATTTTGTTAATCTGTGTTTTGTTCATGATACGCTTTGATAGGATTTCTAGTCAAATACAATGACTTGCTGTAAACTAATCATAGAATAGAACTCAATTCATCACTGCCCACAGGTGTGTGTATGTAAATAACACAACACGTGACTTGTTAGGAAGAAAACAGGACAGAGAGCTTTGGACACAATCACTCATACATGTAGATGTTATTCCATTGGGTTGGACTAAGCCTTCTGCAGGAGAGAGAACCACGAATATCCAATAGCAAGGTTTGACTTACCAAAACAACTAAGGTTAGTTATTTTACATTTTAACATCTCTGAGTATGTTATCTCAGGCTAATTGTTTTACATCTCCTCTTCATGTTGTCTTTCAGAATTTTTGTAGTCAAACTACAATGTCTAGACTGACATGAGAGTAGACTTACATATATAAAAGTATTTTTATGTATGTTTGCATCATTATATTAAATCTTTTTTTTTTTTGCCTACAATATATTGAAATAAAGTCATGAATAGTGTGATCTCCCCTCTCTCATATCTCTTCTTCCAAAAGGATGAATGCCTCTTCAGGAAATCACACTTACTTTGACAGATGGGATGTTTGCTTGGACCAGGGCTATGTTGCGCCAGTGCTTGCCCATGCTGTCCAGGCCCTGTGCTTCCTACTGGGGACGCCAGCTCTGGTCTGGTGCCTCTGGCTCTCTCTGAGTGGAAGTCTCTCTGGAAGTCTCAAATCCACCCAGGTGTTCCCTATTAACCTGTTTGCAGTGGAGCTGGTGTTCTGTGTCGAGGGTCTCCTTGAGGTGACCACCTACTTATTCACGAAGGACGTCATGTTATGGAATAATAATAATAATGTCCTGTATTACCTCTCCTGGACCTGCAGGCCCCTGCTCCAGAGCTGCATCTGTGTGGAGCGCTACCTAGCGGTGGTCCAACCTGTGGCTTTCCTCAAGTACAGACTCCGGAGGTACAGGGTGGCAAGTTCAACGTTGATCTGGGTGTTGTCTCTCGCATTTGCATGTTCTCCTATCACTTCAATGGGTCATGATGAAGCTGGAATATATGTAATCAGTTGTGTCTATTGCTTTGGGTTGGCCGTCATTTCTCTCTGTTGCTTCTTCATCCTGCGTGTGCTGAAGCAGCCTGGTCCAGGAGAGATAGAGGGGGGCAGAGGGGGAGAGAAGAAACAGGGAACGACAAATCCACATAAGATGAGAGCTTTTGGGATCGTCTTAATCAACCTGGTGATCATCTTGGCGAGCTCCATCCCGGTGGTTGTTGGTTGGACCGCTCTGTTATCTAGTCTTGACCTTTACTGCAAGGTCTTCCCCTTGTTAGTGATGGTTAACATCTTCAGTGTCCTGGTCTCACCCCTGATGCACCTCTACTGAGAGGGAAGGCTGCAATGCCATAGAGGGCCAGAGATACGTTAGACTTACAATTGTGGGCACTGAAAGTACAGGTTTTTGTGACAAACTATCACTAAATTATGGTAGAGCGCTTTGTTAAATACGCATTTAATAATAAAAAATTGTCCTACCAATACCGTGGCGCAGCCTAACTTCTTAATACCTGCAACATGGTTGTTTAATACATTTTGTTATTTTTCATTTGATTATTATTATTTTATTTTTTTGTGGCATGTAGCAATATAATTTTGTGAGACACTGCATGTGAGCATTAGTGATGTTTGTTAAGTACAGCTGCACCACTTGTTTAGCATTTCTTGATTGTTGTTGGTTTGCGTGATTAATTTTACAATACATTTTAGGATGGGGTGGATAGGTATGGGATTAGGCCCATTCATTTAGTTTAAGAATTAATTTATGGTTGTTTTGTTGATAATTGTATGTTCTACTTTGAATTTAGGTTTCTTGTTTGTCACTAAGATTACATCATTTTGTTCAAATTTGACCCGATTCGGGAAACTAGGCATATATCGTAAATCACAACTTCACAGGAGAGCTGTTTGAATGTTAAAAATTTTTTTTATCAAAATGCGGGTTTTTTTCAGAAATTCCTTCTTAAACAGGTGAACTTTCATGTGCCTTAAAATCAAACTTGTATGCCATCTGTAAATAGAAATAAAATTGTTAAATTATGACCCTAGTTGGTTTAGCCACAGAAAAAGAGCAACCTTTCCACTAGCCATGATTGGCTGAGATAATGGGTGGCTGGACATGCCGAGAGATGACTTGGATTGGTCTACTATGTAGCATGCGTCTGTCTATTGGAGCTGGTCAGTATGTTTAGGTAATAATGTTGAACACGGCTTTTGATTTTTTTTTATTGTGTAGTAAAACTGCAGAAATGTCAAGTTAAAGTGTACTGTTAGCAAGATAATGTTAGTTGGCTGGCTGGCTCGCTAACGTTATGTGTATGCTCTCCACTTTCTGGGGGACCGAGTTTTGAAATCAGTGCAATTCGAGGATAGTAGTTAAAGAGATGATACAAACACCAGTCTGGATTACATTGTCAAACTAAGGGCAAACATGCATGGTATCAGACTAGAGATGCATTCAAATATTATGTATACTGGTAAGATTTTCAGGTATTACACATGTCTAATTTTGACAGAAAGTGGTTTCATTTCAAGTGTACTGTTAGCTAGCTAACGTTAGCTGGCTGGGTCACTAGCTAATGTTATGTGTATGATCTTATTCTTCGTATCTCAGACACATTTGCTTGACTAATTATAGCCATAGAACCTGGTAGGTTAGCTACCTGCGGATTCATGCAGGGTAGTAATGAGTTGTGAATATGGTCCATTGTTTAGCTAGCTAGCTACATGTCTTAACATAAAACTCCACTCTAATTTTGGCAAAGTATTTCATTTCAATGTTAATGTGTACTGTTAGCTAGCTAGCTAACGTTATGTCATGCGTTGGGATTCATTGTTTACTATTGTTTGTCTAGCTATCTGGCTACATTTGTTAACAAAAGACTTTCATCTTATTGTGCCAGAGTGCAGAATAACTGACACATTTTTGAACGCTTAACACCTGTTGAAAATGTCCGGTGTCAGTCAACGTCAGCAACAAAATGTAATTCAATTGTTGCCAGCAGCACAGTTACAGTCACCAACGCTCTGGATAACATGAAAAAGCCTAACCAGCTCTGCTAGTGCAGGTAAAATGGTCAGAGTGGGGTGTTTTCATTATGTGTCTGTTAGTAGCTAGCCAATTAGCCAGTTAGCTTGTGTGCTTGACTGTAGTTGTGAGGTCAGACCTTTCAGAACAGCCCTACTTATTGGACTGAGGTAATGACAGTTTCAGGTTGGATATTCGATGGATATTCGCATGTAGTTTTCCTTACGTCCACCAACAGCAGTAAGGGACCGTCATCATTGTGACAAATTTCAATAGCTCTTTAACCATTACTCCTAAAACTTTCACAACTGGTTCTATTTAACCCGATGGCATAGACACACATTGCACACACTTATTTTAATTTTGAATTTCAATAGCTTCTTGGTCATGTGACCTACTGGCTTGAAACAAGGTTCAGAATGTCAATTGACTACCCTGCTATATTGCACACTTTAGTTTGTCCATTTTCATCTCACATGTTTTTACATAATTTTTTTAAACTTTCTAATTTAGAAAGTTTGAGTCGGAAGTTTACATACACTTAGGTTGGAGTCATTAAAACCACTCTACAAATTTCTTGTTAACCTACTATAGTATTGGCAAGTCGGTTAGGACATCTACTTTGTGCGTGACACAAGTAATTTTTCCAACAATTTTTAACAGACTATTTAACTTATAATTCACTTTATCACAATTCCAGTGGGTAGAAGTTTTCATACACTAAGTTGACTGCGCCTTTAAACAGCTTGGAAAATTCCAGAAAATTATGTCATGGCTTTAGAAGCTTCTGATAGACTAATTTACATTATTTGAGTCCATTGGAGGTGTACCTATGGGTGTATTTCATGGCCTACCTTCAAACTCCTTGCCTCTTTGCTTGATATCATGGAAAAATCTAAAGAAATCAGCCAAGACCTCAGAAAAAAATTGCAGACCTCCACAAGTCTGGTTCATCCTTGGGAGCAATTTCCAAACGCCTGGTACCTGGTACCACGTTGATCTGTACAAACAATGGTACGCAAGTATAAACGCCATGGGACCACGCAGCCATCATACCGCTCAGTAAAGAGACGTGTTCTGCCTCCTAGAGATTAACATACTTTGGTGCGAAAAATGTGAATCAATCACAGAACAACAGCAAAGGACCTTGTGAAGATGCTGGAGGAAACAGGTGCAAAGTATCTACATCCACTGTGAAACGAGTCCTATATCGACATAACCTGAAAAGCCGCTCAGCAAGGAAGAAACCACTGCTCCAATTCTGCAATAAAAAAGACAGACTACGGTTCTCAACTGCACATGGGGACAAAGATCGTACTTTTTGGAGAAATGTCCTCTCGTCTGATGAAACAAAAATAGAACTGTTTGGCCATAATGAACATCATTATGTTTGGAGGAAAAAGTTGGAGGCTTGCAAGCCGAAGAACACCACACCATCCCAACCGTGAACCACGGGGGTGGCAGCATCATGTTGTGGGGGTGCTTTGCTGCAGGAGGGACTGGTGCACTTCTCAAAATAGATGGAGTCATGAGGCAGGAAAATTAAGTGGATATATCAAAGCAACATCTCAAGACATCAGTCAGGAAGTTAAAGCTTGTTTGCAAATGGGTCTTCCAAAAGGACAATCACCCCAAGCATACTTCCAAAGTCGTGACAAAATTAAGGACAACAAAGTCAAGGTTTGGAGTGGTCATCATAAAGTCCTGACCTCAATCCTATAGAAAATTTGTGGGCAGAACTGAAAAATCATGTGCTAGCAAGGAGGCCTACAAACGTGACTCAGTTACACCAGCTCTGTCAGGAGGAATGGGCAAAAATTCACCCAACTTAATGTGGGAAGCTTGTGGAAGGCTACCTGAAACGTTTGACCCAAGTTAAACAACTTAAAGGCAATGCTACCAAATACTAATTGAGTGTATGTAAACTTCTGACCAACTGGGAATGTGATGAAAGAAATAAAAGCTGAAAAAAATAGTTCTCTCTACTATTATTCTGACATTTCACATTCTTAAAATAAAGTGGTGATCCTAACTGACCTAAGACTGGGAATTGTTACTAGGATTAAATGTCAGGAATTGAGTTAAAAAAACGGAGTTTAAATGTATTTGGCTAAGGTGTATGTAAACTTCCGACTTCAACTGTGCATACATCAGGGATAAATAATAACGTAGTCCTTGGAGGGCTCTTCAAACCCCTACTCTGTGTGTCACCTGTTTGAGGGAGTCTCTCCAATGGCTAGGAGCCAAACTGTCTCTAGCATCTTAGCACATGGGGGTAAGGGAGATTACGAAGTAGCCCTCTAGCAGGGCTTTTCCAATCCCTCCCTATATGTCACCTGTTTTTAGGTGTTGCTAACGATGCAAACCAAACGGGAGTTACCTCGGAACTATTGTATTCCGTACACAAAGAGTCCTGCAGATGGTGACAGCTGATGATCGTTTATGGAAGGCGGCAGGTGGTTCTGGAATATGGGGCTTTCGGTCAAACATGAAAATGTGAGGGTGGTTCCACCAGACTCAATGATTTTCTGCGGGGCTCTTGTAAATTAATCCTTACCTTGACAGGAAGCCAATCAAAGAACAGTGGCTCAAATGCATCCCTGGCTTTGGCTGGGAGGGGGGAGTTAAGTCCTGGGAGACGGCTGATGAAAGTGTACAACTGTCATCAGTCTGATCTCAAAACGGCTGTGGTGAAACGCTAAACATGCGTCCCCCGGATACTTAGCGAACTCTAAACCGTGAAGGTTTGAATCTATCGCTGGCTTTGGCTGGACCCTCTAACAGTGGAGCACTAAATGGAGATGGAATGTGCTTAGCGGTTATGGACACTGCCAGGTCTCAGGTCTGCCTGGGTGTGGGACTCTACACATTCTATATGGGAACTGTCCTCCACACTCCTTGGAGCATGTAGTGGAGATGGCATGTGCCTTACCAGTAGCTGAAACTACCAGGCCTCAGGCTTGCCTGATTGCGGAACACCACACATTGTAGGTGGGGAGGTCTCCGCTACTGTCACTACACTCGAGGCGGAGACCAAACGCATTGCATAGGGCATTGCATAGATCTGGCTCATGCCCTACAAAGTGGGGAGAGATATCTCCAGCTTGTCTGGGGAGGGAGGCTTATACCTGATGTGGGTAGTACCATCCACGGCCATTAATTTACTGTGTACCCATGTAAGAGAGAAAAGCCTCTGATGATATCGCCTGGTGTGACTCGACTGGATGTCAATTTGATGATATCTGACCGTATTATGCTACCCTTTGCAGTCCTACTCAAACCACCTTCGGGGTAGCTGTGACCCCCCCCCCATGTCAAAGTGAGGAAATTAGATGAAGTGGGGTAAAACGCCTCATCATCTAATTAGTGACATGCATGAATGGATGAACGAGATTCCCACTCTCCCTCCCTACTATCTTGCAAAACCACAGCCAAGCACAAGGGCTTGACAGAATCGGTGGAGAAAGAAGACCCGGTTGAGCTTGATACTAGCCCTGAGCAGGCTTTCGCTTCTGGCATCAAGCACCCTGCATGTTTGTGGGGAACCTGATGCTAAATCACTCGTAGATGACCTGATTCTGGGTCAGGATTTCGTATGTAGCAGAGCAGCTCCCTCGCTGCGATTTATTGAAAGTTAACCCTCGATCCAAGCTTTTGTCAGGGACGGAAGGACTCTTCCTCCACCATCCTCCTTCTTTACTTATGGGTTACCAGGTGCACACAGAAGGGCCAGGGGCCAGAGGCCAGACAAAGTGTGTGACAGAGCCAAGGCAGGTAGAATGTGTAAGACATTGACATTGGGCTCTGGATAGGTAGGGGGCTAGGTGGTGGTCGCCCATCCGCCCGGGCCCGTCCTCTGGTGAGATTGTGAGTCAGGTTGGGACTCGCTGTGGAAGTCAAAGTGTTACCAGGTGCACGAGGAGGCATCCCCCAAGGCGGGGAGTGCTCAGAGTCCGAGCAGCGGTGGCCGGAATTGGGGGCTGCGGGCAGCACTAAGGCTGTGGAAGTTGGAGTGGGGACTTGGGGTCTCTGAGCGGGACTCTAGACCAGGAGCACAGAGCCTGTTTTGGGTTACCAGGTGCACAGAGCCTTTTTCAGGGTACCAGGTGCACGTGGTTCCTGACAGCAGGACTCTAGATGTCTTAGAGTATAGCTTACTCCTTGGAATTACTAAGGCCAAGAGAGCGGGGTGTTGACCAGGTAAGGAGAGTAGGTGTGGAGGTCTGTAGTTCCAGGGAGTAAACTATACACTCTCAGGACCAAGTGAATATGTGTGTGAATGACAATGTCCTACAGCAGGAGCTATTGAAATGTTACGTTTTGAAAAATTCATGCAAAATCGAGTGAGATGAAAATGGACAAACTAAGCCCACTGAGTGGACATTCTGAACCTTGTTTGAAGTCAGTAGGTCACATGACCAAGGAGGATTTGAAATGTAACACTTATTAAATTTCATATCAAATCATGGGAGATGAAAATGGACAAACTAAAGGCTGTGCAATTTAAAACGGTGGTTAGTGGGCATTCTGAACCTTGGTTGAGGTCAGTAGGTCACATGACCAAGAAGCTATTGAAATTCAAATGTAAAAACAGTTTATACTTTGTTTACGCTCCCTAACTAATTAATATAGGAATACAAAATGTTGCTCAAATTTCCACATGTTTATTAGCTTTGGAAAGCAACTAAATGTCCAAATTGTGAAAATAAGACCTGTGCAACATTGTGCACAATTTTTCCAATATCATGACACTTATTTGGAGTCTGTAGCTCAAGAGGTTGGAAAGCTATTGATGTTTGAAAGCGCGAATATCTGTTGAATATCCACCTGAAACTGTCTTTACCTCGGTACTTATTGGCCAGTGCGTCCAGTGTGTGCTCTGAATGTGAAACTACAGAGCGATAGGGTGAGTTGTGTTCAGTGAGCTGTTCTCTCTCGTAGGGCAAGTAATGTTCAGTGAGCTATTCTCTCGCTTAGATGCCTGGAAGTAGCTGGCAAGTTAGTACAGAACAGTTGGATCATCCCTTAAAGATGTGGGTGGGGCTAAGGCTTAATAAGAGGGTGACCAATTTTGAGTGGGTGTAGATAGTAGTACCAAAACATTGAAGATGGTTTTCTCAAAAGTGAGTTGAACAACTTTCAAAGCAGAATTACTTCCCCACTGTTTCCTCAAATGCAGTGTATGATATACCATTTTGTAGCTCTGAGTCTCTACTTTTATCCAATGTAAAAAAACAGAAATGCAAATGTTGTTACATAATACAGAATCCAGGTGGTGAGTCACAAATGAATAGGGGCTGGACGTGCATGAAACTTGCTGTATTTGTGCTTAGCTAGTTAGCATTGGATTGCGGAACTAGCTCTAAATTCTTTAATATTTGACTCGGATATACGAAATGGTATCCACATGTGTATCTAACTCTTCGGAATTAGAAAAAGAGCCTCCCAAACTATCCCTTCAAAGTCGTCTATTTTAATGGCAGAGGCACATCATTTCAAATGTCAACACATTAGTCAAATTATGGCTAGTCTAGATGAGTGTCATCTTGTTTTGAGTCCTCTTCACAGCATACTGTAGGTTCTAAATCCTAATCCCTGGACAGAGGAATAGACACTCATTCTACCCCAATAAGAACAAGCCACGGGAGGTACAGTTAACTCTGTCTTATGTTGTCTTGAAAACCCACAGTGAATTCTATCAATTTGTAATAATAACATTGTCTATTCATGAGTATTAGGTTACTTCCTGTGATGATAAAACATGTTTTACACTAAGTGTCCACCTCTCCAGATCCCCTAATTATCTCTCCTCTTGTTTTTCTCTCCCCCTCTGTCTTAGAACTAATTTCTTCCTAGTCTTCAGAGACTAAAGAAACATAGGACGTGCAGCAATGAAGGAACCAAACTACTCTTTTCCTGATCCCATAAGTTTTCACTTTTCTGGAGATGCATCTGTGGGGAGCGTTACCTGGCTGTTGTCCAGCCTGTAGTCTTCCTCAAGTACAGACTCCTAAGGCACAGGGTGGCATCTGTGGGGGCATGTCCAGCCTGAGTCTTCCTCATACAGAGCACAGGGTGGCATGTTGCTGACACTTTGCCTCCTTGTGTCAAAGGGCGCTACCGGTGACGGCATCAAATTCAGTGCCTGTATCTTCACCCGGTTCTGTCTATCAACATGTTCTGCAGTGTCTTCTTACTGAGGGTGCTGAGCAGGTCCAGTCCAGGGGATGAAGAGAATGAGAGAGGGTGAAACAGAGGAGAGGGAGGGAAACTGAGGAAGAGAAGAGCCTCCTGTTCCATCCAGATCATCCTGCGGATCTTGATGCTGAACTACTCTCCTATCATCGGGGAAATCCTTCAGGATCATATTTCTTTAGTTGTATTCCCCTCTTACTTTTTATTTCAGCATGTTGGTTAGCTTTATCAGCCCCTCTACCACCTCAGGGTTGGGAAACTGTCCTGCATCTGGGGTTAAAGAGAAGGATAACTGCACTGTAGGGGAAAAGGTTGTCTTGAATTTCTCTGGTAATCATTGTGTTCCGTTCCTTTTAATCATACTGTTGATGCCATTTAGAGGTTTTGACATTTGGAATATGTTTTTTATGGTTAAACTAAACAGTGTGTGCAAGGGGGTAAATATGTGTGTGTGGAATTGTCATTTATTTGTCTTGTATATCTGTTAATCTGAGAGAAATTAGGGATACAATTACATGGTATTTCTCAATTCCTGACTCTTTTGCTTGTTTTTGACAAATTGTAACCCCCCCCCAATAAAATACTGTATATGCTGTATATGTGTATATTTAAACTTTTCTAAACAATCTTTTCAACTCTATTACATCCAGTATAGAAGTTGTTTCTCTACAATTGTGTGATGTTCCATATTAAAATGTATTGCTGTATGTTTTTAAAAGAAGTGTGGAATAAAGCAAATATGATTGATTCAACAGTTCAGGTCCTTGTCTGTCTGTCATTTATGATTACAACATTCCATCAAATATGTGTCCCCCTTCAGTGATGAATGCATATGGCTTGGCTAATTGTATAACTACTGTGAAACATTCAAACCCATACAGGGCCTGCAGAAAAACATTAGCTACCATGATTATTGGGACCTGCCTGATGTTCGTATTGGTCGTTTGCATGACAGCCAACGTATTTTAGCTGTTGTAACTGCCTCTGAAGGAGTAACCCACTGGACACAAACTGGCTGAATTGACATTCATTTTAACCTAAAAACATATACAGTGGGGCAAAAAAGTATTTAGTCAGCCACCAATTGTGCAAGTTCTCCCACTTAAAAAGATGAGAGAGGCCTGTAATTTTCATCATAGGTACACTTCAACTATGACAGACAAAATGAGAAGAAACATTTTTCAGAAAATCACATTGTAGGATTTTTAATGAATTTATTTGCAAATTATGGTGAAAAATAAGTATTTGGTCACCTACAAACAAGCACTATTTCTGGCTCTCACAGACCTGTAACTGGAGTGTCCTCCACTCGTTACCTGTATTAATGGCACCTGTTTGCACTTGTTATCAGCATAAAAGACACCTGTCCACAACCTCAAACAGTCACACTCCAAACTCCACTATGGCCAAGACCAAAGAGCTGTCAAAGGACACCAGAAACAAAATTGTAGACCTGCACCAGGCTTGGTTTGAATAAATCAACTGTGGGAGCAATTATTAGGAAATGGAAGACATACAAGACCACTGATAATCTCCCTCAATTTGGGGCTCCGCGCAAGATCTCACCCTGTGGGGTCAAAATGATCACAAGAACGGTGAGCAAAAATCCCAGAACCACACGAGGGGACCTAGTGAATGACCTGCAGAGAGCTGGGACCAAAGTAACAAAGCCTACCATCAGTAACACACTACGCCGCCAGGGACTCAAATCCTGCAGTGCCAGACGTGTCCCCCTGCTTAAGCCAGTACATGTCCAGGCCCGTCTGAAGTTTGCTAGAGAGCATTTGGATGATCCAGAAGAAGATTGGGAGAATGTCATATGGTCAGATGAAACCAAAATATAACTTTTTGGAAAAAACTCAACTTGTCGTGTTTGGAGGACAAAGAATGCTGAGTTGCATCCAAAGAACACCATACCTACTGTGAAGCATGGGGGTGGAAACATCATGCTTTGGGGCTGTTTTTCTGCAAAGGGACCAGGACAACTGATCCGTGTAAAGGAAAGAATGAATGGGGCCATGTATCGTGAGATTTTGAGTGAAAACCTCCTTCCATCAGCAAGGGCATTGAAGATGAAACATGGATGGGTCTTTGAGCATGACAATGATCGAAATACTTTTTTGCCCCACTGTATATGACGACATTGAAGCAACATGGAAAACGAATTTGATTTTTAAAAAGTAATCAACTTCTGATTTACAGTATAAATATTCCCATTAGCTGGCACTAATCAGCTAGTCTTTCTGGGGTCTGACATAACGAAAAGACATTACAGACAAAAGTAATTGTTTTGGTCACATACACATGGTTAGCAGATGTTAATGCGAGTGTAGCGAAATTCTTGTGCTTCTAGTTCCGACAATGCAGCAATATCTAACAAGTAATCTAACAAATTCACAACAACTACCTTATACACACAAATGTAAAGGGATGAATAAGAATATGTACACATGGATGAGCGATGGCCGTGCGGAATAGGCAAGACCCAGTAGATGGTATAGAATAGAGTATATCCATATGAGATGAGTAATGTAGGATATGTAAACATTATTAAAGTGGCTTTATTTAAAGTTTATTAAAGTGGCCAGAGATTTGAGTCTGTATGTAGGCAGCAGCCTCTCTTTGTTAGTGATGGCTGTTTAACAGTCTGATGGCCTTGAGAAAGAAGCTGTTTTTCAGTCTCTCGGTCCCAGCTTTGATGCACCTGTACTAACCTCACCTTCTGGATGATAGCGAGGTGAACAGGCAGTGGCTCAGGTTGTTGTTGTCCTTGATGATCTATTTGACCTTCCTGTGACATTGGGTGGAGTAGGTGTCCTGGAGGGCGGGTAGTTGCCCCCGGTGATGTGTTGTGCAGACCGCACCACCCTCTGGAGAGCCTTACGGTTGTGGGCGGAGCAGTTGCCATACCAGGCGGTGATACAGCCCGACAGGATGCTCTCGATTGTGCATCTGTAAAAGTTTGTGAGTGTTTTTGGTGACAAGCCAAATTTCTTCAGCCTCCTGAGGTTGAAGAGGTGCTGTTGCACCACTTTCACCAAGCTGTCTGTGTGGGGTCGAACATTTCAGTTTGTCTGTGGTGTTTACGCAAAGGACCTCAAAATTTTCCACCTTCTCCACTACTGTCCCGTCGATGTGGATAGGGGGGTGCTCCCTCCGCTGTTTCCTGAAGTCCACGATCATCTCCTTTGCTTTGTTGACGTTGAGTGAGAGGTTATTTTCCAGACACCACCGAGGGCCCTCACCTCCTCCCTGTAGACCATCTCGTCATAGTTGGTAATCCTGCCTACCACTGTAATGTCATCTGCAAACTTGATGATTGAGTTGGAAGCGTGCATGGCCACACAGTCATGGGTGAACAGGGAATACAGGAGAGGGCTGTGAACCCACCATTTTGGGGCCCCAGTGGTGAGGATCAGTGGGGTGGAGATGTAATTTCCTACCTTCACCACCTGGGGATGGCCTGTCAGAAAGTCCAGGATCCAGTTGCACAGGGCGGGGTCGAAACCAAAGGTCTTGAGCTTAATGACGAGTTTGGAGGGTACTATGGTGTTAAATGCTGAGCTGTAAACAATTAACAGCATTCTTACATAGATATTCCGCTTGTCCAGATGGGATAGGGCAGTGTGCAGTGTGATGGCGATTGCATCGTCAGTGGACCTATGGGGGCGGTAAGCAAATTGGAGGGGGTCTAGGGTATCAGCTAGGGTGGAGGTGATACGATATTTGACTACTCTCTCAAAGCACTTCATGATGACATAAATGAGTGCAATGGGGAGATAATCAATTATTTCAGTTACCTTAACTTTCTTGGGACAATGGTGGCCATCTTGAAGCATGTGGTGACAGCAGAAAGGGATAGGGATTGATTGAATATGTTCGTAAACACACCATGCTCTGAGTACACGGCTAGGGATGCCATCTGGGCCGGCAGCCTTGCGAGGGTTAACACGTTTTAAAGTTTTACTCACGCAGGCCATGGAGAAAGAGAGCCCACAGGCTTTGGTAGCAGGCCGTGTCAGTGGCACTGTGTTGTCCTCAAAGCGAGCAAAGGAGTTGTTTGTCTAATTCGTCTGGGAGCAAGACGTCGATGTCCGCAACATTTAAAAGCATTAGTATGTAGTCTGTGTGTGTGCGTGTGTGTGTGTGTGTGTGTGTGTGTGTGTGTGTGTGTGTGTGTGTGTGTGTGTGTGTGTGTGTGTGTGTGTGTGTGTGTGTGTGTGTGTGTGTGTGTGTGTGTGTGTGTGCATCCATCCATCAATTACATATACATGTCTGTACATACACACAACATTAGGTCACATGGGTGAGTGGAGTTGTGCTGTGAAGTGTTGCTTTATTTGTTGTTTTTAAACCAGATTTTCTGTTCACTCGCTCTATATGAGATGGAAGGGTGTTCCATGCACTCATGGCTCTGTATAATACTGTACGTTTCATTGAATTTGTTCTGGACCTGGGGACTGTGAAAATACCCCTAGTGGCATGTCTGGTGGGGTAAGTGTGTATCTCAGTGCCTTGTGTAGATTGACTATGCAAACAGTGATACAGATACCTCTGTGGAAGAAGTGATACAGTGAGTTTCTCCTCAACTCTTAGCCAAGAGTGTCTGGCATGCATAGTATTTATATGAGCCCTCTGATTACAATGAATGGTAAATGCCTTGCTCTTGAACACAAGGAGTGGTGCGGACGGCCCAGTCTATCACTGGGGGTGAGCTCCCAGCCATCCAGGACATTTATAATGACTTCAGCCAGCCCAGGTAAGGACTTTTCTCTCCACTACAGTCTGGCAGGCAATACAGGAGCATCAGGTCTCAGACCAACAGGATCCAAGACAACTTCTATCTCCAAAAAATGAAACTGCTGAAGAGATAATCAATGTCTGTCAACATTCAACCACAGTCTACCTGTACTAACTCTACCTGTACTGACTCTCACCTGCACTGACTCTTCATGTGCTGACTCTTCATGTGCTGACTCTACCTGTACTGACTCTACCTGTAACTGACTCCACCTGTACTGACTCCACCTGTACTGACTCTACCTGTACTGACTACCTGCATTGACTTTTCCTGCATTGACTCTACCTGCATTGACTCTTCCTGTACTGACTCTACCTGCACAATCTCTACCTGTGCTGACTCTATCTGTGCTGACTCTATCTGTGCTGACTCTACCTGTGCTGACTCTACCTGCATAGACTATTCCTGTACTGACTCTAACTGTACTGACTCTACCTGCACTGACTCCGCCAGTACTGACTATACCTGCACTGACTCTACCTGTACTGAATCTACCTGCATTGACTTCCTGTACTGACTCTACCTGCACTGACTCCGCCTGTACTGACTCTCCCTGCGCTGACTCTACCTGTACTGACTCTACCTGCATGACTCTACCTGCATGACTCTACCTGCATGACTCTTCCTGTACTGACTCTACCTGTACTGGTTCTACCTGTTCTGACTCTACCTGCACTGACTCTAACTGCGCTGACTCTACCTGCACTGACTCTACCTGCACTGACTCTACATGTACTGACTCTACCTGCATGGACTCTTCCTGCACTGACTCTTCCTGTGCTAACTCTACCTGCACTGACTCTACCTGCACTGACTCCACCTGCACTGACTCTACCTGTACTGACAATACCTGTACTGGCTCTAACTGTACTGACTCTACCTGCACTGACTCTTCCTGCAATGATTCTTCCTGTACTGACTCTACCTGTACTGACTCTACCTGTACTGACTCAGTTTAAGGCTTGCAGTTTGAACAGGGCTTTACAAATCCTCCTCAATCAATCACAGACTGTGTATGGCCATTAGATCTTGACAAACACAATAATTTGCATAGGTGTAATGACCTGCTGCACCTGTTTGTGACTCACAGGTGTTCAAGCTGGGACTAATAGACCTGACTTGGGTTCAGGACACACCAAATGGAAAATGTTTTGAATGGGGTGAAAAAACAAAGATGAGAATTTGTATTAGATTCGTATTCATTAATCTCTCTCTCTCTTTCTCTCTCTCTCTCTCTCTCTCTCTCTCTCTCTCTCTCTCTCTCTCTCTCTCTCTCTCTCTCTCTCTCTCTATCTCTCTCTATATCTATCTCTCTCTCTCTCAGAGCTTCAATTACACATCAGAACTGCACCAAGTAAAAATACAAATAATTACATCTCTGCTGCAAACTCTTCCCTGCCTGAAAATGCATTTGATGCATACTTGTCCCAAGATCAATCAATCAGCCCTGCTTCCTATGCAATCAACTTCATCCTGGGTCTCCCCACCAATCTCTACAGTTGAAATCGGAAGTTTACATACACCTTAGCCAAATACATTTAAACTCAGTTTTCCACAATTGCTGACATTTAATCCTAGTAAAAATGCCCTGTTTTAGGTCAGTTAGGATCACCACTTTATTTTAAGAATGTGAAATGTCAGAATAATAGTAGAGAATGAATTATTTCAGATGTAATTTCTTTCATCACATTCCCAGTGGGACAGAAGTTGACATACTAATTGAGTGTATTTGGTAGCATTGCCTTTACATTTAAACGTTTCAGGTAGCCTTCCACAAGCTTCCCATAATAAGTTGGGTGAATTCTGGCCCATTCCTCCTGACAGAGCTGGTGGAACTGTGTCAGGTTTGTAGGCCTCCTTGCTCACACATACTTTTTCAGTTCTGCCCACAGATGTTCTAAAGGATTGAGGTCGGGGCTTTGTGATGGTTACTACAAACCTTGACTTTGTTGTCCTTAAGCCATTTTGACACAACTTTGGAAGAATGCTTGGGTCATTGTCCATTTGGAAGACCCATTTGTGACCAAGCTTTAACTTCCTGACTGATGTTTTGAGATGTTGCTTCAATATAGCCACATCATTTTCCTGCCTCATGATGCCATCTATTTTGTGAAGTGCACCAGTCCCTCCTGCAGCAAAGCACGCCCACAACATGATGCTGCTACCCCCATGCTTCACGGTTGGGATGGTGTTCTTCTGCTTGCCCTTTTTCCTCCAAACAAAGCTATGGTCATTATGGCCAAACAGTTCTGTTTTTGTTTCATCAGACGAGAGGACATTTCTCCAAAAAGTGCAATCTTTGTCCCCTTGTGCAGTTGCAAACCGTAGTCTGGCTTTTTTATGGCGGAATTGGAGCAGTGGCTTCTTGCTGAGCGGCCTTTCAGGTTATGTCGGCCTGGGGGGTAGGTTTATGACAGTCATTCTCATCAATGATAAGATGACATAAACTCTACAGTGGAAAGTCTACACATCAGAGTTATTGGATTCACATGGAATTGTTGTTCAATTTAAATGTTTGAATATGAAATGATTTGTGATGGGATGAAATGTGATTTTTAGCTTCTAAAATTTGAAAATTGGGTTTTTATAAGATTAGGGCTCTGCTCAATCAGTGGCTCGCCCCTGTGAAGAGTCATGGGTTATAAAACTTTTCAGACACACCCTTCTCGCGTCACTATATAATGCCTTGACAAATATGTAACTCTCTCTTCCAAGTACGTGAGGTCTGCAGCCTCTGCGTTAAAAGGACGAACCTGTCAACTACAGTACTAAGCCAATCTCAGCGTGAGCTTAGGTTGCGAATGGTATGAACTTTGAACTCTTATTCACTACAGAGTGATACCTCCTAGCCGTTGAGTTAGCAACCGCAGCTGCAAATGAGGTTTAGGAAGGAACAGACAAGAGTATCCCGTCTATCACACAACGACGTTACTACAACGTATCCAATTGACAACCAGAGACATTCTTCAAAAGACTCGGTTTGGCAACACGGCCTTCCATCTACCACCAACTTACCGAGGCGCAGCTCAGAGTAAATATTTATTGCATTTTCCTTTTCCAAATGGTCAGTAATTTAGAATGCATAAGATACTGTATTTACGATAGCACAGCTCCTTCCTTTGCTACTCAGTCTTCCCGCTCTTCACTCAACCCAGACCCTTTTCTTTTGTGTAACAAGCTGTCATATGTGTTCAGCCCGCCAGGGACGTTTTCCTTTATGACGCATTTTTAATCAAGTTATGATTTAATTGTGTGTATGTGTGATTCTGTGTGATTAGTTAGGTATTTAGTAAATAAACAATTAAACCCAATTTTGTATTGCTGATTCAAATTATTAGCCAGGGTTCTTGCAGATAACTAAGAATTTACAACTTTCAGATGAGACTGAATTAAGATGACGATTAAGATTGACTGCTATTAATGTAAAATATTACTAGGTCTTTAAGAGTTTATTCGGAAGATTCGGGAAGATAACAGCTCTATAAATCTCTCTAGTTAATTACATTTTACATGATTAGCTCAATCAGGTAATATTAATTACGGAGAAATGATTTTATAGAATAGCATGTCATATCACTTAATCCGGCATAGCCAAAGACATGACATAGTGGATAAAAATACTTTTGTACCTGTTTCTACCAGCATCTTCACAATGTCCTTTGCTGTTCTGGGATTGATTCACACTTTTCTCACCGAAGTGCGTTAATCTCTAGGAGGCAGAACGCGTCTCTTTCCTGAGCGGTATGATGGCTGCGTGGTCCCATGTTGTTTATAGTTGCGTACCATTGTTTGTACAGATGAACGTGATACCTTCAGGTGTTTGGAAATTGGATGAATCAGGATGAATCAGATTTGTGGAGGTCTACATTTTTTTTCCGAGGTCTTGGTTAATTTCTTTTGATTTTCCCATGATGTCAATCAAAGAGGCACTGAGTTTGAAGGTAGGCCATGAAATACATCCACAGGTACACCTCCAACTGACTCAAATAATGACAATTAGTCTATCAGAAGCTTCTAAAGCCATGACATCATTTTCTGGAATTTTCCAAGCTGTTTAAAGGCACAGTCAACTTAGTTTATGTAAACTTCTGAGCCACTGGAATATTGATACAGTGAATTGTAAGTGAAATAATCTGTCTGTAAACAATTGTTGGAAAAATTACTTGTGTCATGCACAAAGTAGATGTCCTAAACAACTTGCCAAAACTATAGTTTGTTAACAAGATACTTGTGGAGAGGTTGAAAAATGAGTTTTAATGACCAACCTAAGTGTATGTAAACTTCCAACTACAACTGTACATCATGTGGCTGATAGTGACTGAAGTAGAAGGGAGGATGGCCTCAGCGTTCTTCGCTCTCAACCTGGCCATGTCTGAGGTCCTCTTCTGCCTGTTTTCTTTCTTGTATTTTGTCTGGCTACACCATCCCTGTCACACCCTGACCTTAGAGAGCCTTTTATTCTCTAATTTGGTTAGGTCGGGGAGTGACTAGGGTGGGTACTCTAGTTTTTGTATTTCTATGTTTGGCCTGGTATGGTTCCCAATCAGAGGCAGCTGTCTATCATTGTCTCTGATTGGGGATCATATTTAGGCAGCCTTTTCCCACTGGGTTTTTGTTGGATCTTGTTTTTGTGTAGTGCCTGTGAGCACTGCAGTGACTTCACGTTTCGTTTGTTCTGTATTGTTTTGCTACATTTAATTTATTAAACATGTGGAACTCTACGCACACTGCGTCTTGGTCCATTTATTCCAACGATCGTGAAAATCCCACAATCGTTGTCTCGTACATCATAGTATTTTCTTCAGGTTTTCTAATGACAGGCCATACCCTCTTCCAGTGCTGTATCTGTGTGGAGCAGTGGTGCAACCTGTGGTCTACCTGAAGTACAAACTCCTGAGATACAGGATGTGGTGTTGTGGTGTTGTCTGGCTGATAGTGCTTGGATCCTTGCTGTTACATTTGGGAGTGAAATAACTGGGAGTGAAATAACTTGAATTGTTCTGGTGTTGTTGTTGAAGCTATCCTGCTGCCTTTCAGTTCTAAGGGTTCTGAAGTGTCCCGGGCCAGGGGAAGAGGAGAGGGAGTGGATATAAAAACATGAAGATGAGGGCCTTCAGGATAATTTTGATCATAATGTTGTCTATGGTGCTGAATTATCTTTTGTATGAGGTAACTTTACCTCTGAAAGGTTCATTGAAATTTCGAGGGGTTTTGTTAGCCTTAAGCATTTGTTTCACCATCAATGTGATTACTGGGTTGGTGCAGCCCCTCCTCTACCTCCACAGGGCTGGGAAACTGTCCTGTATCAGAGGTCTCTATTAGAAAACAGAGGCTTCATGTTGTTCAGGAGGTCTACCACCTGAATCCAATGGTGAATAGTGTAATTGATGTGTATATAGGTATGAATAGTGTAATTGATGTGTATAGATATGAATAGTGTACATGTGTATATAGATATGAATAGTGTAATTGATGTGTATATGAATAGTGTAATTGATGTGTATATAGATATGAATAGTGTAATTCTTGTTTATTGATGGGCTCATCTGCAGAAGAGATTGGAGTCTCAGCAAGACTCCCTGCTTAAATAAAAGTATATATTAAAAAAATCACATATCAAACACCCAAGAGATGCTAATCTCTCCCCATTACAATAACAGGGGCGGTTAGCATTTTTTTTTTTTAGGGGGGGGGGGTATTGTCATGTTCTGACCTTAGTTCCTTTGTTATGTCTTTTGTTTTAGTATGGTCAGGGCGTGAGTTGGGTGGGTTGGCTATGTTAGTTTGTCTAAGATTTTCTATTTCTGTGTTTGGCCTGGTATGGTTCTCAGTCAGAGGCAGCTGTCAATCGTTGTACCTGATTGGGAACCATATTCTGGTAGCCTGTTTTCCATTGTGTTTTGTGGGTGCTTGTTTTCAGTCTTTGTGTGTTTGCACAAGACAGAACTGTTTTGGTTGTTTCGTTGTTGTTTTGTTATTCAGTGTTCAGTTTTGATTATTATTAAAAATCATGAGCACTTACCACGCTGCACCTTGGTCCTCACCTTCTTCCACCGACAACGTCCATTACAGAACCACCCACCAAGAAAGGACCAGGCAGCGTGGTAACGTGCAGCAGCAGCAGCGGCCAGAATCGCAGGACTCCTGGACATGGGAGGAGATTCAGGATGGCAAGGGACCATGGGCACAGGCTGGAGAATATTGCCGCCCCAAGGCTGAGCTGGAGGCAGCGAAAGTTGAGAGGCGGTGGTATGAGGAGGCAGCACGGCGGCGCGGTTGGAAGCCCGAGAGGCAGCCCCAAAAATGTATTGGGGGAGGCACATGGGGAGTGTGGCAAAGTCAGGTAGGAGACCTGCGCCAACTTCCCGTGCTTACCGTGGAGAGAGAGGTACCGGGCAGGCACCGTGTTATGCCGTGAGGCGCACGGTGTCCCCGGTGCGCAGGCATAGCCCGGTGCGTTACAGCGCAGCGCCTCGTATCGGCCGGGCTAGGTTGGGCATCGAGCCAGGTGCCATAAAGCCGGATCAGCACATCTGGTCTCCAGTGCGTCTCCTCGGGCCGGGGTACATGGCACCAGCCTTACTCATGGTGTTCCAGGTTCGCCAGCACAGCCCAGTGGGGACTATTCCACCTCGCCGTACTGGCCTGGCTACGGGGCTGCCAGAGTCTCCCGTCACTCCGGAGCTGCCAGAGTCTCCCGTCACTCCGGAGCTGCCAGAGGCTCCCGTCTGTCAGCCAGGAGCTGCCAGAGCCGCCTGTCACGCCGGCGCTGCCGGAGTCTCCCGCCTGTCCGGTGCTGCCGGAGTCTCCCGCCTGTCCGGTGCTGCCGGAGTCTCCGCCTGTCCGGTGCTGCCGGAGTCTCCCGCCTGTCCGGTGCTGCCGGAGTCTCCCGCCTGTCCGGTGCTGCCGGAGTCTCCCGTCCATTGGTGGAGTAGGGTCCACGGCCGGAGTCCGCACCTTTAGGGGGGGGTACTGACTTTAGTTCCTTTGTTTTGTCTTTGCTTTAGTATAGCAGGGCATGAATTGGGGTGGGCAGTCTATGTTTGTTTATTTAGGTTGCTATATGTCTGTGTTGGGCCTAGTATGGATCTCAATCAGAGGCAGGTGTCGTTCGCTGTCTCTGATTGAGAATCATACTTAGGTAGCCTGTTTTCCCCATTTTGGTTGTGGGTGTTTATTTTCTGTGTTGTGTGTTTTGCACCTAACGAAGCTGTTTCGGTTGTGCCTTTGATTCTTTGTTTATAGTGTTTTTACTTTATTAAAAAGATGAACAAGTACCACACTGCACTTTGGTCCTCTTCTTCCACCACAGACGATCGTTACAATGGCACCCTATATCCTCTATAGTGCACTACTTTTGACCAAGACCCATATGGAATAGCTCGCTCTCGCTCTCTCCACACCCGCAAAATTTCCGACACATCCATCTCACGCCTTACGCCTTTGTCCAATGCATGTAAAAAAGTTTGCCTGCTCAATACCGAGCTGCACTATCCACACTGATTGGTTTAGTAATTTAATGTCTATCTAAATGTAAAAAATATATTAAAATCAGAGGTTTAAAAAATAATAATAATAATTATGTTAACCGGTTCAGAACTTTATTTTGATGGTCAGAACATTGGAACAGGAGCAAAAAAATGTCTGATTCTATTCAGAACAAAACAATTGGAAAATTATTTTGGTACCAACCGCTGCTAGAAAATTATGGTAGGATTCCTCCCGCTGTAGATTTTGTTTTGATAATATTGGGTCAGTAGTTTACGTATTCACACAGTGTAGTCCTGCCCAAGTCCATATTTAGCTACATAGGCCAAGATTCAAACCGATCTAGCTTGTAGACAACGTAGCTTTTAAAGGCAACGGAACAGCTTTCACAGAGATGGTATTCAAGGTAAACACTGCACATGTCGGCTCAAATGGAAATTACCTTTAAATATCAATAGCTCTACAGCATAGTTTCACATTGAAATCTGTACTTGTTTGTAAATTGACCTGGTGTCATTCTGTTTTAATATTAGCCTGATGTTTTATTGGCAGAGAGACAAATCATTCAGCTGACTAATGCAGAAACAGATGGTACCAAATATTTACAGGTATTTTCTCTTGAAATGATGGATGATTGTGCTTGAAAGTTACAATTTAGTTCATGTTGGGTTGATGATATTAAATACATACTTATTAAGGAGCTCCCTGTGTGTCTCACTAAAGGATATGTCTGTATGTTTATAATAAATGATGATAATAACTACAATAAGAAAGTAAATAATAATATTTTGACATACTTATTCTTAAAGTCAACGATCAGGTTCCTCTGTTATGGTGTCATAAAATTGCAATAAATAACATTGAATACTTCTGTATTGACCACCATATTGTGTAACTAGGGACTGGAGTTATTCATGAACTTTTAACCTGAAATGGTTTGGGAAAACTCAGGGCCCAATCCATCCATAACACATTCTACAGAGCACAGTATATTCTCTTCAACCATACTAAACATCACTTAGTGTTGTCATAACCAGTGGAAAACATTTGCATGTCAGGTGTCTTCCATTAAGTGAGGTGATGAGCAGCATCAGTTTACAGACAGGAGCAACACATGTCTTGGTGGTGGTGTAAACCTGATCCAAAGCTCGATCTTAAGACTGATACAATTAAAGTCGACTGCAGTCATCTCCTCTGCCGGCTCTATGACTACAACCAGTGGCAAGGACAGATTGTTGTAACTACGATCTCTGGTTGACAGGACTCACTGTCTCAGTCAGTGTTTTAGGTGGAGACATGGACAGGAGTTGATACTAAAAAGGAAGACTCACTGTCTCAGTCAGTATTAAAGGTGGAGACAGGGACAGGGGTTGATAATAAACAGGAGGACTCACTGTCTCAGTCAGTATTAAAGGTGGAGACAGGGACAGGGGTTGATAATAAACAGGAGGACTCACTGTCTCAGTCAGTATTAAAGGTGGAGAAGGGACAGGGGTTGATAATAAACAGGAGGACTCACTGTCTCAGTCAGTATTAAAGGTGGAGAAGGGACAGGGGTTGATAATAAACAGGAGGACTCACTGTCTCAGTCAGTATTAAAGGTGGAGACAGGGACAGGGGTTGATAATAAACAGGAGGACTCACTGTCTCAGTCAGTATTAAAGGTGGAGACAGGGACAGGGTTGATAATAAACAGGAGGACTCACTGTCTCAGTCAGTATTAAAGGTGGAGACAGGGACAGGGGTTGATAATAAACAGGAGGACTCACTGTCTCAGTCAGTATTAAAGGTGGAGACAGGGACAGGGGTTGATAATAAACAGGAGGACTCACTGTCTCAGTCAGTATTAAAGGTGGAGACATGGACAGGGGTTGATAATAAACAGGAGGACTCACTGTCTCAGTCAGTATTAAAGGTGGAGACAGGGACAGGGGTTGATAATAAACAGGAGGACTCACTGTCTCAGTCAGTTGGAGGTGGACAGGGACAGGGGTTGATAATAAACAGGAGGACTCACTGTCTCAGTCAGTATTAAAGGTGGAGACAGGGACAGGGGTTGATAATAAACAGGGACAGTATTAAAGGTGGAGACAGGGACAGGGGTTGATAATAAACAGGAGGACTCACTGTCTCAGTCAGATTAAAGGTAGAGACAGGGACAGGGGTTGATAATAAACAGGAGGACTCACTGTCTCAGTCAGTATTAAAGGTGGAGACAGGGACAGGGGTTGATAATAAACAGGAGGACTCACTGTCTCAGTCAGTATTAAAGGTGGAGACAGGGACAGGGGTTGATAATAAACAGGAGGACTCACTGTCTCAGTCAGTTGATTAAAGGACTCACTGAGAGTATTAAAGGGACAGGGACAGGGGTTGATAATAAACAGGAGGACTCACTGTCTCAGTCAGTATTAAAGGTGGAGACAGGGACAGGGGTTGATAATAAACAGGAGGACTCACTGTCTCAGTCAGTATTAAAGGTGGAGACAGGGACAGGGGTTGATAATAAACAGGAGGACTCACTGTCTCAGTCAGTATTAAAGGTGGAGACAGGGACAGGGGTTGATAATAAACAGGAGGACTCACTGTCTCAGTCAGTATTAAAGGTGGAGACAGGGACAGGGGTTGATACTAAACAGGAGGACTCACTGTCTCAGTCAGTATTAAAGGTGGAGACAGGGACAGGGGTTGATAATAAACAGGAGGACTCACTGTCTCAGTCAGTATTAAAGGTGGAGACAGGGACAGGGGTTGATACTAAACAGGAGGACTCACTGTCTCAGTCAGTATTAAAGGTGGAGACAGGGACAGGGGTTGATAATAAACAGGAGGACTCACTGTCTCAGTCAGTATTAAAGGTGGAGAAGGGACAGGGGTTGATAATAAACAGGAGGACTCACTGTCTCAGTCAGTATTAAAGGTGGAGAAGGGACAGGGGTTGATAATAAACAGGAGGACTCACTGTCTCAGTCAGTATTAAAGGTGGAGACAGGGACAGGGGTTGATAATAAACAGGAGGACTCACTGTCTCAGTCAGTATTAAAGGTGGAGACAGGGACAGGGGTTGATAATAAACAGGAGGACTCACTGTCTCAGTCAGTATTAAAGGTGGAGAAGGGACAGGGGTTGATAATAAACAGGAGGACTCACTGTCTCAGTCAGTATTAAAGGTGGAGACAGGGACAGGGGTTGATAATAAACAGGAGGACTCACTGTCTCAGTCAGTATTAAAAAGGTGTCTCAGAGAAAGGGACAGGGGTTGATAATAAACAGGAGGACTCACTGTCTCAGTCAGTGGAGACAGGGACAGGGGTTGATAATAAACAGGAATTAAAGGGACAGGGACAGGGGTTGGAGACTCAGGGACAGGGGGGTTGATAATAAACAGGAGGACTCACTGTCTCAGTCAGTATTAAAGGTGGAGACAGGGACAGGGGTTGATAATAAACAGGAGGACTCACTGTCTCAGTCAGTATTAAAGGTGGAGACAGGGACAGGGGTTGATAATAAACAGGAGGACTCACTGTCTCAGTCAGTATTAAAGGTGGAGACAGGGACAGGGGTTGATAATAAACAGGAGGACTCACTGTCTCAGTCAGTATTAAAGGTGGAGACAGGGACAGGGGTTGATAATAAACAGGAGGACTCACTGTCTCAGTCAGTATTAAAGGTGGAGACAGGGACAGGGGTTGATAATAAACAGGAGGACTCACTGTCTCAGTCAGTATTAAAGGTGGAGACAGGGACAGGGGTTGATAATAAACAGGAGGACTCACTGTCTCAGTCAGTATTAAAGGTGGAGACAGGGACAGGGGTTGATAATAAACAGGAGGACTCACTGTCTCAGTCAGTATTAAAGGTGGAGACAGGGACAGGGGTTGATAATAAACAGGAGGACTCACTGTCTCAGTCAGTATTAAAGGTGGAGACAGGGACAGGGGTTGATAATAAACAGGAGGACTCACTGTCTCAGTCAGTATTAAAGGTGGAGACAGGGACAGGGGTTGATAATAAACAGGAGGACTCACTGTCTCAGTCAGAGACAGGGACAGGGGTTAAAGGTGGAGACAGGGACAGGGGGTTGATAATAAACAGGAGGACTCACTGTCTCAGTCAGTATTAAAGGTGGAGACAGGGACAGGGGTTGATAATAAACAGGAGGACTCACTGTCTCAGTCAGTATTAAAGGTGGAGACAGGGACAGGGGTTGATAATAAACAGGAGGACTCACTGTCTCAGTCAGTATTAAAGGTGGAGACAGGGACAGGGGTTGATAATAAACAGGAGGACTCACTGTCTCAGTCAGTATTAAAGGTGGAGACAGGGACAGGGGTTGATAATAAACAGGAGGACTCACTGTCTCAGTAAACAGGAGGACTCACTGTCTCAGTCCAGTATTAAAGGTGAGACAGGGACAGGGGTTGATAATAAACAGGAGGACTCACTGTCTCAGTCAGTATTAAAGGTGGAGACAGGGACAGGGGTTGATAATAAACAGGAGGACTCACTGTCTCAGTCAGTATTAAAGGTGGAGACAGGGACAGGGGTTGATAATAAACAGGAGGACTCACTGTCTCAGTCAGTATTAAAGGTGGAGACAGGGACAGGGGTTGATAATAAACAGGAGGACTCACTGTCTCAGTCAGTATTAAAGGTGGAGGGACAGGGGGACAGACTCACTGGGTTGATAATAAACAGGAGGACTCACTGTCTCAGTCAGTATTAAAGGTGGAGACAGGGACAGGGGGGTTGATAATAAACAGGAGGACTCACTGTCTCAGTCAGTATTAAAGGTGGAGACAGGGACAGGGGTTGATAATAAACAGGAGGACTCACTGTCTCAGTCAGTGATTAAAGGTGGAGACAGGGACAGGGGTTGATAATAAACAGGAGGACTCACTGTCTCAGTCAGTATTAAAGGTGGAGACAGGGACAGGGGTTGATAATAAACAGGAGGACTCACTGTCTCAGGGGTTGATAATAAACAGGAGGACTCACTGTCTCAGTCAGTCATTAAAGGTGGAGACAGGGACAGGGGTTGATAATAAACAGGAGGACTCACTGTCTCAGTCAGTATTAAAGGTGGAGACAGGGACAGGGGTTGATAATAAACAGGAGGACTCACTGTCTCAGTCAGTATTAAAGGTGGAGACAGGGACAGGGTTGATAATAAAAGGTGGAGACAGGGACAGGGGTTGATAATAAACAGGAGGACTCACTGTCTCAGTCAGTATTAAAGGTGGAGACAGGGACAGGGGTTGATAATAAACAGGAGGACTCACTGTCTCAGTCAGTATTAAAGGTGGAGACAGGGACAGGGGTTGATAATAAACAGGAGGACTCACTGTCTCAGTCAGTATTAAAGGTGGAGACAGGGACAGGGGTTGATAATAAACAGGAGGACTCACTGTCTCAGTCAGTATTAAAGGTGGAGACAGGGACAGGGGTTGATAATAAACAGGAGGACTCACTGTCTCAGTCAGTATTAAAGGATTAAAGGTGTCTCAGAGACAGGGACAGGGGTTGATAATAAACAGGAGGACTCACTGTCTCAGTCAGTATTAAAGGTGGAGACATGGACAGGGGTTGATAATAAACAGGAGGACTCACTGTCTCAGTCAGTATTAAAGGTGGAGACATGGACAGGGGTTGATAATAAACAGGAGGACTCACTGTCTCAGTCAGTATTAAAGGTGGAGAAGGGACAGGAGTTGATAATAAACAGGAGGACTCACTGTCTCAGTCAGTATTAAAGGTGGAGACATGGACAGGAGGACTCACTGTCTTGATAATAAACAGGAGGACTCACTGTCTCAGTCAGTATTAAAGTGGAGACAGGGACAGGGGTTGATAATAAACAGGAGGACTCAAGGTGGAGACAGGGACAGGGGTTGATAATAAACAGGAGGACTCACTGTCTCAGTCAGTATTAAAGGTGGAGACAGGGACAGGGGTTGATAATAAACAGGAGGACTCACTGTCTCAGTCAGTATTAAAGGTGGAGACAGGGACAGGGGTTGATAATAAACAGGAGGACTCACTGTCTCAGTCAGTATTAAAGGTGGAGACAGGGACAGGGGTTGATAATAAACAGGAGGACTCACTGTCTCAGTCAGTATTAAAGGTGGAGACAGGGACAGGGGTTGATAATAAACAGGAGGACTCACTGTCTCAGTCAGTATTAAAGGTGGAGAAGGGACAGGGGTTGATAATAAACAGGAGGACTCACTGTGTCAGTCAGAGTTAAAGGTAGAGACAGGGACAGGGGTTGATAATAAACAGGAGGACTCACTGTCTCAGTCAGTATTAAAGGTGGAGACAGGGACAGGGGTTGATAATAAACAGGAGGACTCACTGTCTCAGTCAGTATTAAAGGTGGAGACAGGGACAGGGGTTGATAATAAACAGGAGGACTCACTGTCTCAGTCAGTATTAAAGGTGGAGACAGGGACAGGGGTTGATAATAAACAGGAGGACTCACTGTCTCAGTCAGTATTAAAGGTGGAGACAGGGACAGGGGTTGATAATAAACAGGAGGACTCACTGTCTCAGTCAGTATTAAAGGTGGAGACATGGACAGGGGTTGATACTAAACAGGAGGAGTCAGTATTAAAGGTGGAGAAGGGACAGGGGTTGATAATAAACAGGAGGACTCACTGTCTCAGTCAGGACTCACTGTCTCAGTCGGGATTAAAGGTAGAGAAGGGACAGGGGTTGATACTAAACAGGAGAACTCACTGTGTCAGTCAGAGTTAAAGGTAGAGACAGGGACAGGTGTTGATACTAAACAGGAGGACTCACTGTGTCAGTCAGATTTATTTCTTATAGGACAAGTCCATGTCGTCCCTCCCTCATTCAGTCCATTCTTCCATGTGTTGCCTATTGAACACAACCCTGATGAGGCCTTTATTCTGAGGTAACTAGCCTCTGCCTTGCCACAAGAGGAAATACAACAGGTTAGCCAGCTCTAGGGTAGACAGCCCACTGCATATGCATAGTAGTGGTTTTCTTGGCCATCTGTTTTTTTGTTGATAAGTGATCAATGAATGGTAACCTGGTTTACATAGATTAGTGGTTGTGGTAATTGTAGGTGAGTGGCTGTTGTGAGGTCAGATAACCAACTGCATCTAGATAAATTGTAGCTATGGTAACAGCTAGATGACTAAGAAAGAAAAAGTATTTAATAAGAATATTTCATTCATTCAGATCTAGGATGTGTTATTTTAGTGTTCCCTTCATTTTTTGGAGCAGTGTATTTGTCATCTTCAAGTGCAAGGTTTTGGCTTCACTTTTCTTCACAATAAATGTCATTCTACATTTCAAAGGAAAAAAACATCTCACCTTGAATTCGCACTTGACCTAAACTGCAAAACTGTCCATGAGCCAGGATCTCTACACTGTCAACCCTTTGTCCAGTTGAAATGTTGCTCGTGTTTAACTTGTTGAATCTAGGGGTCATTTTTTTTATTTTTGGAAAAATAATGTTCCCAAAGTAAACGGTCTATTTTTCAGGGCCAGAAAATAGAATATCCACATAATTTACAGCTTAGGATAGAAAACACTCTAAAGTTTCCAAAACTGTAAAGCTATTGTCTGTGAATATAAAAGAACTGATATTGCAGGCAAAAGAATGAGAAAAATCCAATCAGGAACGCAGCAGTTTCTAAATAAGAGTCCCTTCCTATGCTTCCTTATTGAGCAGTGAATGGGATATCAATGAGATTCCTTTTTCTATGGCTTCCTTGATGTGTCTAGTATCAGCAGACATAGTTTCAGGCTTTTATTTTGAAAAATGAGCCAGAGCGACAACATTGCGTCAGTGTCCACCTGATGGCTCTTTGTGTATTTCTCGCGCAAAAGACAGAGGTAGCCATTTTTTCCACCCGGTCTTACTGAAAAAAGCTCTGTCCAGGTTGATATATTATCGAACAGATATTTGAAAAACACCTTGAGGATTGATTAAAAACAACGTTTGCCGTGTTTCTGTCGATATTATGTAGCTAATTTGGAATATTTTTCAGCATTGTCTTGACCGCAATTTCCGGTCGTTTTCTCAGCCAAACATGAAGAACTAACAGAGCTATTTTTGGCTACAAATCATTTTCTGGAAAAAAGGAACATTTGCTATCTAACTGGGAGTCTCGTGAGTGTAGACAATTTAATTTGACTGTTTTTCTGATTTTCGTGACCAGATTGCCTGCTGCTAGCTAGGCATAATGCTATGCTAGGCTATTGATAAACTTACACAAGTTTATTTTTGGCTGTAAAGCATATTTTAAAAATCTGAGATGACAGGGTGATTAACAAAAGGGTAAGCTGTGTTTGAATATATTTCACTTGTGATTTCATGAATATGAATATTTTCTAGTAAGAATTTTTGTCCGTTGCGTTATGCTACTTAGTGTCAGTTGATGACAATTCTCCCGCATCCGGGATGGGTAGTTACAAAATGAAGTAACTTTGATTGGTAGATGGTGAGGTTTGACTTCTGTTAAGGACAGAAGTGTTCGATCACGTCCAACTACGTCAACATTTCTAATTGGCTGATGCAGAATTGTTTACAGGAAATAATAAAGTTGCTAGCTGGTCTTGTTAACTTGGCACTCTCAGCCCTATGCTATCTTATGGGGTAGCATGTAGTGATCTATAGCGTGCAACTACGTTAATTAATTGAATTGGTTGATGTGGATTTGGAGAAAAATGTCTAAAAAACTGTTTGTTGGTAAGTGTCCAACATTTTCAAACCTTGATTAAATTGCGATAGGATCAAATATGCCTCACTATTTATCCACGCCCTAAATTAATTTTGAGCTGATTTACCGGTAATTTTGTTAATTTTTTGTCTAACATTGAAAATTATGTAAATAAAATCTTATTTTATTGACAAATAAGAAGCATTGCCCGTGGGCCACCTATTGGGAAATCCTGACCTACAGGTACAGTGGGGCAAAAAAGTATTTAGTCAGCCACCAATTGTGCAAGTTCTCCCACTTAAAAAGATGAGAGGCCTGTAATTTTCATCATAGGTACACTTCAACTTTGACAGACAAAATGAGAGAAAAAAAAATCCAGAAAATCACATTGTAGGACTTATGTAGAAATTATGATGAAAATTACCGGCCTCTCACCTTTTTAAGTGGGAGAACTTGCACAATTGGTGGCTGACTAAATACTTTTTTGCCCCACTGTATACTGTATGCACTATGCAATTAGAGAGATCCTGAATCAAAACAACAGACTAATACCGTGTAGGTCTGAAGCACACATGATTTGATTATGGAAGGTGAAACAGTCAGCCCTGCAGGTGGCTGGGTTAACCTGTGGCTGGGACAGACAGGTGCTGTGGGATATGAGTGATGATGCCTATATTTCCGACAATGCCAGAATGCAAATCCGTGTGTGTGTGTGTGTGTGTGTGTGTGTGTGTGTGTGTGTGTGTGTGTGTGTGTGTGTGTGTGTGTGTGTGTGTGTGTGTGTGTGTGTGTGTGTGTGGCATATGCATTTTGATAATCTTTGTTTTGTTGATACTTCGCTTATATAGGATTTCAAGTCAAATAAAATAACTTTCTGTAAACTAGTCATACAATGGTGTTCAATTCATCAACACACATCAGCGTGTTTATGTAAATAACACAACACGTGACTTGTTAGGAATAACACAGGAGAGAGAGCTTTGGCTAAAATCACTCATACGTGTAGGTGAGTTTCCATTGGATGGGTCTCAGAGTTCTCCGGGAGAGAGACGTACGAATTTCACAAAGCAACGTCTGAGTTACCAAACCAACTGAGGTATGTTATTTTACATTTGAACCTTATTGAGTACGTTTTCCCAGGCAAATTGTTTTACCTCTCCTCTTCATGTTTTCATTCAGACATTCTTAGACAATGCACAATGCTTTGACTGATATAAGAGTA
The DNA here is from genome assembly GCF_018296145.1 of Oncorhynchus tshawytscha. Lineage (NCBI taxonomy): Eukaryota > Metazoa > Chordata > Actinopteri > Salmoniformes > Salmonidae > Oncorhynchus > Oncorhynchus tshawytscha. The sequence goes on from NW_024609156.1 coordinate 93,756, forward strand.
GACTTAAATATATCAAAACATTTGTATGTATGTTTGCATCAACATGAAATAAGTGCCAAAAATATATTGACATAAAGTCATGAATTGTGTGATCTCCCTTCTCTCATATCTCTTGTTCCAAAAGGATGAATGCCTCTTCAGGAAATCATACTTACTTTGACAGATGGGAGTTTTGCTTGGACCAGGGCTATGTTGCACCAGTACTTTGCCATGCTGTCCATGCCCTATGCTTCCTACTGGGGATGCCAGCTCTGGTCTGGTGCCTCTGGCTCTCTCTGAGTGGAAGTCTCTCTGGAGGTCTCAAGCCCACCCAGATCTTCCCTATTAACCTGTTCGCAGTTGAGCTGGTGTTCTGTGTCGAGGGTCTCATTGATGGGATCCGATGTCTACTCATCCAGACTGTCTTACTAAGGCAAGCTATTTATGTCCTGTTTTACCTCGCCTGGACCTGCAGGCCCCTGATCCAGAGCTTCATCTGTGTGGAGCGCTACCTGGCGGTGGCCCAACCTGTGGCTTTCCTCAAGTACAGACTCCGGAGATACAGGGTGGCGTGTTCAATCGTTGCCTGGCTGTTGTCTCTCGCGTTTGCATGTTCTCCTATCACTTCAATGGGTCATGGAACTCAAGTGATTAGTTGTGTCTATTGCCTTGGGGTGGCTGTCATTTCTCTCTGCTGCTTCTTCATCCTGCGTGTGCTGAAGCAGCCTGGTCCAGGAGAGGTAGAGGGGGGCAGAGGGGGAGAGAAGAAACAGGGGACGACAGACCCACATAAGATGAGAGCTTTTGGGATCATCTCAACCAACCTGGTGATCATCTTGTTGAGCTCCATCCCGATGGTTGTTGGTTGGACCGCTCTGTTATCTAGTCTTGATTTCTTCTGCAAGGTCTTCCCCTTGTTAATGATTATTTACATCCTCAGTGTTCTGGTCTCACCCCTGATGCACCTCTACAGAGAGGGAAGGATGCCATGCCATAGAGGGCCAGAAACACGTTAGACTGACATGTGTGGGCACATAAAAGTAGAGTGTTGTGTTAAATGTTCTATCAATACTAAATTCTTAGTGTCTGCAACTGTAGTTTAAACATACATAGAAAAGGCATAGGCATATAATAAATAGTGCTTTTTAATTTCATAAATAGTATTTATTGATTTTATTTGGTGCCATGTAGCAGTATAATTTTTGAGAAACTGCACATCAGCATTAGTTGTTGTTAACTACAGCTGCATAACTTGTTTAACATTTATAGTGAATGTTGGTTTGTTAGATTAATGGTACAATTAATAATTGGATGGGTTGGATAGGTTTGGGATGTTTTGATCATTGTGGTATGTTTTCCTTTGAATTTAGGTTCTTTGTCTCTCTGTCACAAAGATTACAACATTTTGTTCAATTGTATGGGGACTGAAAGTGCATGAGACTTGGCTAATAATATCATCGTTGCTCAACACTCTAACCCAGACAGTGCACACTCCTAAAAGTCATTAGGTTCCATCCAGACTGGTAAAAACATGAACCACCCTGATGTTAAATGGATAGTTCAGGACTTTGGTAATGAGGCCCTTTATCTACTTTCTGAGAGTCAGATGAACTCGTAGATACCATGTCTGGACTTCCCGCATTTGTGCTTAGCCTTGAAATGCCGAACAAGCTCTACATTCCTTCATATTGGACTCAGATATATAAAAATGCTATCCACGAGTTAATCTCAGGAACTGTTTATCGCCATGTTCTGCAGTGTCTTCTTACTGACGATGATGAGCAGGTCCAGGGGATGGAGGGAAGGAGAGAGGGTGAAACAGAGGAAGGTAAACTGATGGAGAAGAGCCTTCCCTTCCATCCAGATCATTGTGCTGACCTTGATGCTGAACTAAACATTTCTTTGAGCTCCTTAAGTTGAATTTTGACCCCTCATACTTTTAATTGCAGTGTGTTGGTTAGCTTTACTCAGCCCCTCGTCTCCATCCGCAGGGCTTGGAAAACTGCCCTTCATCTGGGGATAAATAGAAGGATACCTACACTGTAGGGGAAAGGTTGTCTTGAATTTATCAAGTTACCATTCTGTTCCATTCCCTTTAATCATATTGTTCATGCTATGTAGAGGTTTTGACATTTGTAATAAGTTGTTTATGGTTCAATTAAACAGTGTGCACAGAAGGGTCAATGGGTTGATTGATGTGTGTGTGAAATTGCCATTCAATTGTTGTTGTATAGCTGTTAATCTCTGTGAAATTAGGGAGACAAATTGTGAGATTTTACTATAACCTCATGCTCACAGTTATATGCTATTCCTGACTATTTTGCTTGTTTTGACAGATAACCCCCTAATTACTGTATATACCACTTTTTTATCTTTCTAAATAATCTTTGAACTTGTTTTACATCTTGGATAGCAGTTGCTTCTCTAACTGTTGAGTGGTGTTCTATATTGAAATGTATTGCTGTATGTTTTAAAAAGAAGTGTGGAATAAAGCAAATCTGATTCAACAGTTCAGGTCCTTGTCTGTCCCTCACTTATGATGACACAATATCAACAAATATGTGTCCCCCTTCAGTGATGAATGCACATGGCTTGGCTAATTGTTTAAACACTATGGAACATTCAAACCCAAACAGGACCAACTGCATGAAACATTAGCTTCTATGATTAGCTACCTATATCTATCCTACCCTGCCTTTCTAAGGTCTTCGAAAGCCAAGTCAACAAACAGATTACCGACCATTTCGAATCCCACCATACATTCTCCGCTATGCAATCTGGTTTCAGAGCTGGTCATGGGTGCACCTCAGCCACGCTCAAGGTCCTAAACGATATCTTAACCGCCATCGATAAGAAACAATACTGTGCAGCCATATTCATTGACCTGGCCAAGGCTTTCGACTCTGTCAATCACCACATCCTCATCGGTAGACTCGACAGCCTTGATTTCTCAAATGATTGCTAACCTGGTTCACCAACTACTTCTCAGATAGAGTTCAGTGTGTCAACTTGGAGGGTCTGTTGTCCGGGCCTCTGGCAGTCTCTATGGGGGTGCCACAGGGTTCAATTCTTGGACCGACTCTCTTCTCTGTATACATCAATGTTGTCGCTCTTGCTGCTGGTGAGTCTCTGATCCACCACTACGCAGACGACACCATTTTGTATACTTCTGGCCCTTCTTTGGACACCCTCCAGGCGAGCTTCAATGCCATACAACTATCCTTCCGTGGCCTCCAATTGCTCTTAAATACAAGTAAGACTAAATGCATGCTCTTCAACCGATCGATGTCTGCACATGCCCGCCTGTCCAACATCACTACTCTGGATGGCTCTGACTTAGAATATGTGGACAACTACAAATACCTAGATGTCTGGTTAGACTGTAAACTCTCCTTCCAGACTCACATCAAACATCTCCAATCCAAAGTTAAATCTAGAATTGGCATCCTATTTCGCAACAAAGCATCCTTCACTCATGCTGCCTAACATACCCTTGTAAAACTGACCGTCCTACCAATCCTCGACTTCGGCGATGTCATTTACAAAATAGCCTCCAATACCCTACTCAATAAATTGGATGCAGTCTATCACTGTGCCATCCGTTTTGTCAGCAAAGCCCCATATACTACCCACCACTGCGACCTGTATGCTCTAGTTGGCTGGCCCTCGCTTCATACTCGTCGCCAAACCCATTGGCTCCAGGTCATCTACAAGACCCTGCTAGGTAAAGTCCCCCCTTATCTCAGCTCGCTGGTCACCATAGCAGCACCCACCTGTAGCATGCGCTCCAGCAGGTATATCTCTCTGGTCACCCCCAAAACCAATTCTTCCTTTGGCCGCCTCTCCTTCCAGTTCTCTGCTGCCAATGACTGGAACGAACTACAAAAATCTCTGAAACTGGAAACACTTATCTCCCTCACTAGCTTTACGCACCAGCTGTCAGAGCAGCTCACAGATTACTGCACCTGTACATAGCCCGTCTATAATTTAGCGCATACAACTACCTCTTTTCCTACTGTATTTATTTATTTTGCTCCTTTGCACCCCATTATTTCTGTCTCTACTTTGCACATTTTTTCACTGCAAATCAACCATTCCAGTGTTTTACTTGCTATATTGTATTTACTTCGCCACCAAGGCCTTTTTTTTGCCTTTACCTCCCTTATCTCACCTCACTTGCTCACATTGTATATAGACGTATTTTTCTACTGTATTATTGACTGTATGTTTTTTTTACTCCATGTGTAACTCTGTGTTGTTGTATGTGTTGAACTGCTTTGCTTCATATTGGCCAGGTCGCTATTGTAAATGAGAACTTGTTCTCAACTTACCTACCTGGTTAAATAAAGGTGAAATAAAAAATAATATTTAAAAAAATGATTATTGGGACCTGCCTGATGTTTGTATTGGTCATTTGCATGACAGCCAACATATTTTTTTAGCTGTTGTAATCCACTGGACAAAAACAGTCTGAATTGACTTTCATTTTAACCTATAAATGTCACGGCCGTCAAAAGAAGTAGACCAAAGAGCAGCGTGGTGAGCATACATTTCTCTTTTATTTATAAAGTCACCAACAAAACAACAACCGTGGCGCTTACAGGGCTATAGTGCCACTAACAAAAGTCAACTACGCACAAACACCAAAGGAAGAAAGGCTGCCTAAGTATGATTCCCAATCAGAGACAACGATAGACAACTGTCCCTGATAGAGAACCATACCCGGCCAAAACATAGAAATACAAAACATAGAAATAAAGAACATAGAATGCCCACCCACATCACACCCTGACCAAACCAAATAGAGACATAAAAAGGCTCACTAAGGTCAGAGCGTGACAATACAATCTATATGATAACATTGAATCAACATGGAAAACTAATTAGATTTGCAAAAAGTAATCAACTTTGATTTATTAGGATCCTCATTAACCGACGTCAATGGTGACCGCTACTTTACTGGGGTCTGACGTTTAACGAAAAATCATTACAGACAAAAATACTTTACAGTTAACATACATTTAAAAACGTGTGTGTGTGTGTGTGTGTGTGTGTGTGTCTATCAATTACACATACTGTACATATCAGTACATACACACAAGTATGTCAGATGGGGTAAAAGCGTTGTGCTGTGAGGTGTTGCTTTATGTGTTGTTTTTAAACCAGGTTTGCTCGTTCACTATATGAGATGGAAGGGTGTTCCATGCACTCATGGCTCTGTATAATACTGTACGTTTCATTGACTTTGTTCTGGACCTGGGGACTGAGAAAATACCCCTAGTGGCATGTCTGGTGGGGTAAGTGTGTATCTCAGTGCCTTGTGTAGATTGACTATGCAAACAATTTGGAATTTCCAACACAGTCCATCTCTCCTCAACTCTTAGCCAAGAGTTTCTGGCATGCATAGTATTTATATGAGCCCTCTGATTACAATGAATGGTAAATGCCCCGCTCTCGATCACAAGGAGAGGTGCGGACGGCCCAGTCTATCACTGGGGGCGAGCTCCCAGCCATCCAGGACATTTATAATGACTTCAGCCACCCCAGGTAAGGACTGTTCTCTCCGCTACAGTCTGGTAGGCGATACAGGAGCATCAGGTCTCAGACCAACAGGATCCAAGACAACTTCTATCTCCAAAAAATGAAAAGACTCTACCTGCGCTGACTCTACCTGCGCTGACTCTACCTGCGCTGACTCTACCTGCGCTGACTCTACCTGCACTGACTCTACCTGAACTGACTCTACCTGCACTGACTCTACCTGCATTGACTCTACCTGCACTGACTATACCTGTACTGATCTACCTGTACTGACTCTACCTGCATTGACTCTACCTGTGCTGACTCTACCTGCACTCTCTCTCTCTCTCTCTCTCTCTCTCTCTCTCTCTCTCTCTCTCTCTCTCTCTCTCTCTCTCTCACACACACACACACACACACACACACACACACACACACACACACACACACATACCATATACATTGCTGCTACTGTTACTCAGTCACTTTTACCTCTGATTACGTGTACATTGATTCTTTGATCTTTTCAAGAATATAGCCTGGATGTGACACTTTTCATTGTTGAGGAAGAGCTTCCAAGTAAGTATTTCCCTCTACTGTTTACAGCTACTTTGTCCTGTGCATGTGACAAATAAACTTTGATTTGAGTGGTGTATATGTAAATAACGCACCATGTGACTTCTTAGGAAGAAAACAGGACACAGAGCTTCAGCTCTCTCATACACTCATTCATGAAGGTGATTTGATTTGATGTAAAAGCAGGTTGGACTTTTCCTTCTGCAGTAGAGAACACCACTAATATTGTGAATCAAGGAGTTACCAAATCAACTAAAGGGTAGGTTATTTTACATTTTAATATCACTGAGTAAGTTATCTCAGGCTAACTGTTTTACCTCCCCTCCATGTTTTCTTTCGGACTTACTGACATACAGTGTCTTCAGAAATGGGTGTCAGGTAGCCTAGCCTACCGAAAGGTTGCTGGTTCTAATCCCTGAGCTGACTAGATGAAGAAGCTGAGTGCCTTTCAGCATGGGTGTCAGGTAGCCTAGCCTACCGAAAGGTTGCTGGTTCTAATCCCTGAGCTGACTAGATGAAGAAGCAAAGTGCCTTTCAGCATGGGTGTCAGGTAGCCTAGCCTACCAAAGGTTGCTGGTTCTAATCCCTGAGCTGACTAGATGAAGAAGCTGAGTGCCTTTCAGCATGTGTGTCAGGTAGCCTAGCCTACCGAAAGGTTGCTGGTTCTAATCCCTGAGCTGACTAGATGAAGAAGCAAAGTGCCTTTCAGCATGGGTGTCAGGTAGCCTAGCCTACCGAAAGGTTGCTGGTTCTAATCCCTGAGCTGACTAGATGAAGAAGCAAAGTGCCTTTCAGCATGGGTGTCAGGTAGCCTAGCCTACCGAAAGGTTGCTGGTTCTAATCCCTGAGCTGACTAGATGAAGAAGCAAAGTGCCTTTCAGCATGTCACTTAACCCTAATTGCTCCTGTAAATCGCTCTGGATAAGGGTGTCTGCTAAACGGCAACAAGTAAAATGTATTTACACTCTTCACCTTCTCCACATGTTGTTGTGCGACAGTCTGAATTTAATATGGATAACATTTCGATTTTTTTAGGTCACTGGCCTACACACAATAACCCGTAATCTCTATTACCCACACATACTGTTATCTGTAAGGTCCCTGCCTGTGGTCCAAACACTTAAAAGACACACGCCATCTTTTAGGGTGGTCCAAATCATTAGCCAAGCAAGGGAAGTTTGCAACGTAAGCCCCTCAGCCCTCGTTCTTAGTCAGCTTGGCGAGTGTACAGTTATGTTCACCGGCTGTAACAGAGCCTGTTCCCGAACCAGGATCTTAGACCACTGCACCACTCTGGAGGCCTCTATCTTCTTTAAAGAGGAAAAATGTAATATGTCTGTATATTTCTAGTAAATATTGACAATAATTATAATAAAACATAGAATAATAACAATATTTCAATATATTTATCCTTGAAATCAATGGTCAGTTCCAGCTATAATGGTGTCATAAATGTACATTTAATCCTTCTGCACTGACCACCATATTAGGAAACTAGAGCCTGGAGATTTTCCTGAGCATCTGTCCTGGTCTGGGAAAACTCAGGGCCCTATCCATCCCCAACGTTCAACACAGCACCACATATTCTCTTCAACCATACTAAACATCACTTAGTGTTGTCATAACCAGTGGAAAACATTTGCATGTCAGGTGAGGTCATTGGCAGTTTATAGACCGGAGCAACACAGGTGTCTTGGTTGGGGTGTCTGAGAGTGTGGTTGTAAGTGAGGAAGGGAGGGAGTGCAGGAGGGAGGGAAGAAAGAAGGAGCTAGGGAGGGAGGGATGGAAGGAAGGGAGCAAAGGAGGGAGGAACATATGCTTGGTACATCAACGTCCTACTAGACCTTCTTGGTTGACAACCTCATCCTGATGTTTGTGATGTCATTCTGCTGCCTCTCAGTTCTCAGGGCTCTGAAACGTCCCTGGCCGAGAGAAGGGAACAGGGAGAGGGAGGGGACTAATAACATGAACATGAGGGTGTTTAAGTTCATTTGAATTATCATGGTGTCTATGATGGTGAACTACCTCTCTATGATTGTAATGATGTCTTTGGACAATGTTCTTGATCAGGTTGTGTGGTTTTGTCACTATCCATGTCTTTCTCTATCATTGTGATCTGTGGGGTTTGTGCAACCTCTCCTCAACCTCTCCTCAACCTCTCCTCAACCTCCGCAGGGCCGGGAGACTGCCCTGTATCAGAGGTCTCTGAGGAAGAGGTTACTGAGTCATTCCATGAATTGATTACGTTTTTGATAGTGTTATTTTGTAAAAAAATATATATATTTATTTCACCTAATTTAACATTCCGACATAAAAACCATATAATATTATTATTTTTAAATCCAATCTCCAGAGGTTAAACTAAGAAACATGATCTATAAAAGTGTGCATTGAAAGAAACAGGGTTGACCATAACAGAGAGGACCATTTCATCTTAAATCAGCCATAACCTTGTGACAGGAGGAAAGGAAGTTTGTTGTGAGCAGCAGGGAGGGGAAATTACATGGAAGATGAATGTTTTTGTTGTTGTTACTTATTTGCCTACAATCTGACACCGCTCTGGTCAAAGGTAGTGCACTTCATAGGGAATAGGGTGCCAATTTGGATGTACAGTGGTCTACATCACCAGATCGAGATGACACAACAAGCAAGTGTGGCAGGGCAGAGATTTGAATATTTAGTTGCAGGTTTTCAGGTCCAGCACCTGTGAAAGACACAACACACCACACCTCAGAGGACAGAGACACCTCATCAATAGGCTACAGGTGAGTTAAATAGTTTTTATTTTTAAATAACACTTTTTTCATTTACAATTTAAATGTCAATTGATAAAGATTGATGTAGCCTGTGAATACAAACATAAGATGGAGGAAAGTATATTTTACTTATCTGAATATTGGCAATTTATGCAAATGATATTTGATATTTCGTCATATTGACAAAGTGATAATCTCTAGTGCATATATTATCTAGAAAGGATTGTAAAATAGTATCTTTCTTAATTTAGCTTCTTCTGTTTTTTAATGTGCTTTATACTGACGCTAGCAAGGCTGCACATCTAATTGACAGTACTCGCGTTTCCAGGGTAAAATATACCTAACTCCCTTTTGAAGTGGTTACAGAATGAATCTATAAGTGTATATAAGATGAATAAAGATTGATGTTAAAGTGAGATAAACACTTTGTATGATCCTTTTGCTTGTATAACAATCCTCCTCTCCCCCTTCCTTTCCTTTCTCTTCTCTCTCTCTCTCTCTCTCTCGCTCTCTCTCTCTCTCTCTCTCTCTACATCTCCCCCTCTGCCTCTCTCTCTCTCTCCATTTCCCTCTCTCTCTCTGTCTCTCTCTCCATCACCCCCTCTCTCTCTCTTTCTCTCTTTCTCTCTCTCTGCCTCTCTCTCCATCTCTACCCTCTCTCTCTCCACCCCCCCTCTCTCTCTCACTTTCTGTCCCTCCATCCCTCTCTCTCTCTCCCGCATCTATCTGTCACTTTCTTTCTCTCTCTCTCTTCCACCCTCTCTCCCTCCCTACCTCTCTCTCTCTCTTTATATCTCTCTCTCTCCTCCTCTCTCTCTAAATCTCTCGCTCTCTCTATATCTCTCTGTCTCTCTCTCTACCTCTTCCTCTCTCCATCTCCCCCTCTCTACCAATCTGTCTCTCTCTCTCTCTACCTTTGTATATCTCTCACTACCTCTCCATCTCTCTCCATCTCTCTCTCTCTACCTCTTTATCTCTCTCTACCTCTCTCTACCTCTCTCTACCTCTGTCTCTCTCTCTCTCTCTCTCTGCCTCTCTCTCTGTCTACCTCCCCACCTCTCTCTCTCTCTCTCTCTCTCTTCACACATTACAGTTACATACATCATTGACATGAACTTATCTAAAGTCAATGATACGTCCACTCCTCCTCTTTTCTCCGCCATTGATCCGGGAGAACAGGCTGTCCATGTGGTACGTTTTATCCCCATGCTTACTGCCTCCTATGTAATCAACATCATCCTGGGTCTCCCCACCAATGTCTACATCCTGTGGCTGATACTGACTGGAGCTGGAGGGACGATGGCCTCAGAGTTCTTCACTCTCAACCTGACCCTGTCTGAGGTCCTCTTCTGTCTCTTTAATGCCGTCCGCATAGCTGACAGATACGTCCAGTCTGATCTTGTCCATAAAGCTGCTGCTTTTTCTTTTGGGTTCATTTTCTCTGGTCGTCCCCTGTTCCAGTGCTGTATCTGTGTAGAGCGCTACCTGGCAGTGGTCCACCCTGTGGTCTTCCTGAAGTACAAACCCCTGAGATACAGGGTGGGGTGTTGGAGTGTTGTCTGGCTGATGGTGCTTGGTTCTTGCTGTCTATTTGTATTTGAGAATTTTACACAAGTGTCATTCGACTTTGTCTATGGCCAGTCACTGATCTATTTTTCTCTGATGTCATTCTGCTGCCTCTCAGTTCTCTGGGCTCTGAAACGTCCAGGGCCAGGGGATGGGGACAGGGAGGGGACAAACAGCATTAAGATGAAGGCCTTTAAGATAATTTTGATTATCCTGGTGTATGCTACTGTGTCTCAACTGCCAATAGTACTGGTGATATCTACTAAAAGTTACATTCCATTTATGGACTTTTCTTCAGGCTTGTCCATTTCTTTCTGCATCGTTGTAATCTCTGGGTTTGTGCAGCCCCTCCTCTACCTGCACAGGGTTAGGAAGCTTCCCTGTGTCAGAGGTCTCTAAGACAAAACGTAAAATCTCTTCAAGCCATTAATGCTTTAAAAAGTTACAACATGTCATTATATTTATGTTCTATGTTCTTTTCATATTAATTTGTGAATTATATATGTATGATTTTCTTCTATATTGATTCGTTGTTTTCCAATGTCTAATGTTTGAATGTATTTGCAATAATCAGTAGCTTAGAAAGTGATGGTTTGATTTCCCCCCCTGTGGGTTTTGTTCTGATAATATTGCCTCTGCAGTTTATATACACACATAGAGTGTTAACCAGCCGGAGTACTTCTCAAATCATCCACATGTGGCAAAATGACTGTCATATACAGGCCGAGATTCAAACCGATCGCACTTGTAGACAAAGCGGCTTTTAAAGGCAACGGAACCACGTTCACATGATGACATTCAAGGTAAACGCTGCACATGTCGGCTCAACTGGAGATGACCTTTACATTTCACTAGAGTTACAGCGTAGTTTCACATTGAAATCTGGCAATAAATGAATTGTTTGTAAATAGACCTGGTGTCATTCTGTTTTAATATAAGTATGATATTTTATTGGCAGAGACACAGAGCATTTAGCTGGCTAATGCAGAAACAGATGGTACCAAACATTTACATGTGTTTTCTCTTGAAATGATAGATGATGATTGTGCTTGAAAGGTACAATGTAAATATTGTTGTTTTAATGAGATTAAATAAATACTTAATAAGATGCTCCCTTTCTGTCTGTCTTCTTTAAAGATAAAGATAAAGGATATGTCTGTATATTTATAATAAATAATAGCAATAATTACAAGAACAAAGAAAATAATAATATTTCAATATACAGTATTGTCCTTAAAGTCAATGATCAGTTCCCTCTATTGTAGTTAATTAAATTGCATGAAATGACATAGAATACTTCTGCACTGACCACCATATTGTTTCACCGTGGTCTGGAGTTATTCCTGAACTTTGAACCTGACCTGGACTGGGAAAACTCAGGGCCCTATCCATCCATAACACATTCTACACAGCACAGCATATTATCTTCAACCATACTAAACATCTCTTAGTGTTGTCATAACCAGTGGAAAACATTTGCATGTCAGGTTTGGTCCATTAAGTGAGGGGATGGGCAGCATCAGTTTACAGACGGGAGCAACGCAGGTGTCTTGATGGGGGGGGGGTGTAAACCTGATCCTAAGCTTGACCTTTAGACTGATACACCTAAAGGGAGGGTGAGAAGGAGGGAGGGAGGGAGGGAAGGAGGGAGAGTGTAAGCAAGGGAGGGAGGTGGGAACGTACAACTGCTTGGTACATCAACATACTACAAGACTTTCTTGGTTCAGTACCTCGTCCTGATGTTCGTGATTTCATTCTGCTTCTTTTCACAACTGGTGGCAAGGACAGACCGTGGGAACTACATCCTCTCTTTGACAGCACTCACTGTCTCAGTCAGTTTTAAAGTGAACAATTGCGCCGTCGGAGATGGCTGCAGTTTTACGATCACGTAACCAACTGGGCTTTTGTGTGTTTTTTCGTGTTATTTGTAACTTATTTTGCACATAATGATTCTGCCACGTGTCTTATGACCGAAAAAAAAGAAGCTTTTGATATCAGGGCAGCAATGTTTCACCCCCGTACTGAGGAATTCTTCTTCTTCAATGAGTCGGACGGGAAGGATTCACCTCAGACGCCTTACAGGGCACGCATCCCTGTCAATCGCTGGAGGAAAAGACGGAGATATTGTTGACGATGGTCCGGGTGCCTTGTAAGGATCTCTCGCCGAGAGGTTTATCTACCTTTACCATCGATAATAAAATAGACGAACAAAAATAGACGAACAACGAGCACATATATCCTACCAACGGGACATTAAAAACTGTACTCTTATGTTTCACAGAGTCGTGACTGAACGACGACATCATTAAATTAAATCATCAAATCAAATCAAAATGTATTTCTCACATACACACGGTTAGCAGATGTTAATGAGAGTGTAGCGAAATGCTTGTGCTTCTAGTTCCGACAATGCAGTAATAACCAACGAGTAATCTAACAATTTCATAAAGACTACCTTATTCACACAAGTATAAAGGGATAAAGAATATGTACATAAAGATATATGAATGAGTGATGGTACAGAACGGGATAGGAAAGATGCAGTAGATGGTAAAGAGTACAGTATATACATATGAAATGAGTATGTAAACAAAGTGGCATAGTTTAAAGTGGCTAGTGATACATGTTTTACATAACGATGGCAAGATGCAAAAGATGACATAGAGTACAGTATATACATATGCATATGAGATTAGTAATGTAGGGTATGTAAACATTATATTAAGTGACATTGTTTAAAGTGGCTAGTGATACATTTTTACATCAATTCCCATCAATTTCCATTATTAAAGTGGCTGGAGTTGAGTCAGTATGTTGGCAGCATCCACCCAATGTTAGCGGTGGCTGTTTAACAGTCTGATGGCCTTGAGATAGAAGCTGTTTTTCAGTCTCTCGGTCCCTGCTTTGATGCACCTGTACTGACCTCGCCTTCTGGATGATAGCGGGGTGAACAGGCAGTGGCTCGGGTGGTTGATGTCCTTGATGATCTTTTTGGCCTTCCTGTGACATCGGGTGGTGTAGGTGTCCTGGAGGGCAGGTAGTATGCCCCCGGTGATGCGTTGTGCAGACCTCACTACCCCCTGGAGAGCTTTACGGTTGTGGGCGGAGCAGATGCCCTACCAGGCGGTGATACAGCCTGACAGGATGCTCTCGATCGTGCATCTGTAGAAGTTTGTGAGTGCTTTTGGTGACAAGCCAAATTTCTTCAGCCTCCTGAGTTTGAAGAGGCGCTGCTGCGCCTTCTTCACAACGCTCTCTGTGTGTGTGGACCAATTCCGTTTGTCCGTGATGTGTACGCTGAGGAACTTAAAACTTACTACCCTCTCCACTACTGTCCCGCCGATGTGGAAAGGGGGGTGCTCCCTCTGCTGTTTCCTGAAGTCCACGATCATCTCCTTTGTTTTGTTGACGTTGAGTGTAAGGTTATTTTCCTGACACCACACTCCGAGGGCCCTCACCTCCTCCCTGTAGGCCATCTCGTCATTGTTGGTAATCAAGCCTACCACTGTAGTGTCGTCCGCAAACTTGATGATTGAGTTGGAGGCGTGCATGGCCACACAGTCGTGGGTGAACAGGGAGTACAGGAGAGGGCTCAGAACGCACCCTTGTGGTGCCCCAGTGTTGAGGATCAGCGGGATGCAGATGTTGTTACCTACCTTCACCACTAGGGGGGCGGCCCGTCAGCAAGTCCAGGACCCAGTTGCACAGGGCGGGGTCGAGACCCAGGGTCTCGAACTTGATGACGAGTTTGGAGGGTACTATGGTGTAAAATGCTTAGCTGTAGTCGATGAACAGCATTCTCACATTGGTATTCCTCTTGTCCAGATGGGTTAGGGCAGAGTGCAGTGTGGTTGCGATTGCGTCGTCTGTGGACCTATTGGGGCGGTAAGCAAATTGGAGTGGGTCTAAGGTGTCAGGTAGGGTGGAGGTGATATGGTCCTTGACTAGTCTCTCAAAGCACTTCATGATGACGGATGTGAGTGCTACGGGGCGGTAGTCGTTTAGTTTAGTTACCTTAGCTTTCTTGGGAACAGGAACAATGGTGGCCCTCTTGAAGCATGTGGGAACAGCAAACTGGGATAAGGATTGATTGAATATGTCCGTAAACACGCCAGCCATCTGGTCTGCGTATGCTCTGAGGATGTGGTTGGGGATGCCGTCTGGGCCTGCAGCCTTGCGAGGGTTAACACGTTTAAATGTTTTACTCACTTCGGCTGCAGTGAAGGAGAGACTGTAGACCCTGCCACATACCTCTTGTGTCTGAGCCATTGAATTGTGACTTTACTTTGTCTCTATACTGACGCTTAACTTGTTTGATTGCCTTGAGGAGGGAATAGCTACACTGTTGGTATTCGGTCATGTGTCCGGTCACCTTGCCATGGTTAAAAACAGTGGTTTGTGCTTTCAATTTCGCTCGAATGCTGCCATCAATCCACGGTTTCTGGTTTGAGAGTGTTTTAATGGTTGCTGTGGGTATAACATCGTCAATGCACTTTCTAATGAACTCGCTCACGAATCAGCATATTTGTCGATGTTGTTGTTGGACGCAATGCGGAACATATCCCAATCCACGTGAGCGAAGCAGTCTTGAAGCGTGGAATCAGATTGGTCGGACCAGCGTTGAACTGACATGATCGCGGGAGCTTCTTGTTTTAGTCTCTGTCTGTAGGCTGGAAGCAACAAAATGGAGTCGTGGTCAGCTTTTCCGAAAGGAGGGCGGGGGATGGCCTTATATGCGTCGCAGAAGTTAGAATAACAATGATCCAGGGTTTTACCAGCCCTGGTTGCGCAATCGATATGCTGATAGACTTTAGGGAGTCTTGTTTTCAGATTAGCCTTGTTAAAATCCCCAGCTACAATGAATGCAGCCTCAGGATATGTGGTTTCCAGTTTACATAGAGTCAAATAAAGTTCATTCAGGGCCATCGATGTGTCTACTTCGGGGGAATATACAGTGCCTTGCGAAAGTATTCGGCCCCCTTGAACTTTGCGAACTTTTGCCACATTTCAGGCTTCAAACATAAAGATATAAAACTGTATTTTTTTGTGAAGAATCAACAACAAGTGGGACACAATCATGAAGTGGAACGACATTTATTGGATATTTCAAACTTTTTTAACAAATAAAAAACTGAAAAATTGGGCGTGCAAAATTATTCAGCCCCTTTACTTTCAGTGCAGCAAACTCTCTCCAGAAGTTCAGTGAGGATCTCTGAATGATCCAATGTTGACCTAAATGACTAATGATGATAAATACAATCCACCTGTGTGTAATCAAGTCTCCGTATAAATAGTCTCAGAGGTCCGTTAAAAGCGCAGAGAGCATCATGAAGAACAAGGAACACACCAGGCAGGTCCGAGATACTGTTGTGAAGAAGTTTAAAGCCGGATTTGGATACAAAAAGATTTCCCAAGCTTTAAACATCCCAAGGAGCACTGTGCAAGCGATAATATTGAAATGGAAGGAGTATCAGACCACTGCAAATCTACCAAGACCTGGCCCTCCCTCTAAACTTTCAGCTCATACAAGGAGAAGACTGATCAGAGATGCAGCCAAGAGGCCCATGATCACTCTGGATGAACTGCAGAGATCTACAGCTGGGGTGGGAGACTCTGTCCATAGGACAACAATCAGTCGTATATTGCACAAATCTGGCCTTTATGGAAGAGTGGCAAGAAGAAAGCCATTTCTTAAAGATATCCATAAAAAGTGTCGTTTAAAGTTTGCCACAAGCCACCTGGGAGACACACCAAACATGTGGAAGGTGATCTGGTCAGATGAAACCAAAATTGAACTTTTTGGCAACAATGCAAAATGTTATGTTTGGCGTAAAAGCAACACAGCTCATCACCCTGAACACACCATCCCCACTGTCAAACATGGTGGTGGCAGCATCATGGTTTGGGCCTGCTTTTCTTCAGCAGGGACAGGGAAGATGGTTCAAATTGATGGGAAGATGGATGGAGCCAAATACAGGACCATTCTGGAAGAAAACCTGATGGAGTCTGCAAAAGACCTGAGACTGGGACGGAGATTTGTCTTCCAACAAGACAATGATCCAAAACATAAAGCAAAATCTACAATGGAATGGTTCAAAAATAAACATATCCAGGTGTTAGAATGGCCAAGTCAAAGTCCAGACCTGAATCCAATCGAGAAGCTGTGGAAAGAACTGAAATCTGCTGTTCACAAATGCTCTCCATCCAACCTCACTGAGCTCGAGCTGTTTTGCAAGGAGGAATGGGGAAAAAATTTCAGTCTCTCGATGTGCAAAACTGATGGAGACATACCCCAAGCAACTTACAGCTGTAATCGCAGCAAAAGGTGGCGCTACAAAGTATTAACTTAAGGGGGCTGAATAATTTTGCACGCCCAATTTTTCAGTTTTTGATTTGTTAAAAAAGTTTGAAATATCCAATAATTGTCATTCCACTTCATGATTGTGAACTTGAGTTCCTGTATGTTGTTATGATCACAAAACGTCTCGTTAATCATAAGGCATACCCCCCCGCCCCTCTTCTTACCAGAAATATGCTTATTTCTGTCGGCGCGATGAGTGAAGAAACCAGCTGGCTGCACCGACTCCGTTAGCGTCTCTCGAGTGAGCCATGTTTACGTGAAGCAAAGAACGTTATAGTCTCTGATGTCTCTGGAATGCTACCCTTGCTCGGATTTCATCAACCTTGTTGTCAAGAGACTGGACATTGGCGAATAGTATGCTAGGGAGTTGTGCGAGATGTGCCCGTCTCCGGAGCCTGACCAGAAGACCGCCCCGTTTGCACCTTTTACCTCGTCGTTGTTTAGGGTCGCCGGCTGGGATCCGATCCATTGTACTGGGTGGAAGGGAAAACAAAGGATCCGCTTCGGTCATATTCCTTCATATTCCATATTCATAGTCATATTCCTGGTCGTAATGATGGTGAGTTGATGTTGCTCTTATGTTCAGTAGTTCCTCCCGACTGTATGTAATGAAACCTAAAATTACCTGGGGTACCAATGTAAGAAATAACACGTAAAAAAAAACTAAATACTGTATATTTTCCTAGGAACGCGAAGCGAGGCGACCATCTCTGTCGGCGCCGGAAGTTAACATAGAGCAGGCGGGTTTTAAGCTTTTTCGGGCAGGATAGAACAGCGATCTCTGGTAAGACAAGGGGCGTTGGCATGTGTATATTTGTAAACAACAGCTGGTGCATGAAGTCTCAAGGATTTGCTTGCCTGAGGTAGAGAATCTCATGAAAAGCTGTAGACCGCACTATTGACCAAGAGAATGTATATCGTAGCTGTCTATATACCACCACAGACCGATGCTGGCACTAAGACCGCACTAAATGAGCTGTATACGGCCATAAGCAAACAAGAAAACGTTCATCCAGAGGCGGCTCTCCTAGTGGCCAGGGACTTTTACGCAGGGAAACTCAAATCCGTTCTACCTAACCTCTACCAGCATGTTAAACATGCAACCAGAGGAAAAAAACTTGGCAGACAGAGACTCGTACAAAGCTCTCCCTCGTCCTCCATTTGGCAAATGTCACCATAATTCTATCCTCCTGATTCCTGCTTACAATCGAAAACTAAAGCAGGAAGCACCAGAGACTCGGTCAATAAGAAAGTGGTCAAATGAAGCAGATGCTAAGCTACAGGACTGTTTTGCTAGCACAGACTGGAGTATGTTCAGGGATTCTTTGGATGCCATTGAGGAGTACGCCACATCAGTCCCCACAGTGACCATATGTACATATCCCAACCAGAAGTCATGGATTACAGGCAACATCCAAACTGAGCTAAAGGGTAGAGCTGCCGCTTTCAAGGAGCGGGACTCTAACCCGTAAGCTTATAAGAAATCTGCTATACCTCAAACGAACCATAAAACATGCAAAGCATCAATACAGGACTAAGATGGAATTGTCACTACACCGGCTCCGACACTCATCGGATGTGGCAGGGCTTGCAAACTATTACAGACTACAAAGGGAGCACAGCCGCAAGCTGCCCAGTGACACGGACCTACCAGACGAGCTAAAATACTTCTATGCTCGCTTCGAGGCAAGTAATACTGAAATATGCATGAGAGCACCAGCTGTTCAAGACGACTGTGTAATCACGCTCTCCGTAGCCGATGTGAGTAAGACCTTTAACCTCTCTGCGCACAGAACCCGTTAGCGGGATTAAATTGGACAACATACGGTGATCGCTACATAAATAGTCATGTTAAACATTCATGAAAATACAAGTGTCTCACATGGTTCGAAAGCCTAGAATCTTGCTAATCCAACTGCGTTGTCAGACTTAAAAAATGATTTCTTGCGAAAGAATACACTCCGATTATCTGAGCACAGACCCCCATATCAAACTACTTATTCAACCAGCACTCGCGTAACAAAATCACAGATTTCATTGAAATAAATCGTTTACCTTTGAAGATCTTGCTCTGGTTGCAATCCCAAGGCTCATTGTTACACAATGAATGGTCTTTTGTTCGGTTAAATCCATTTTTTATGGCCGAACACGAAACATTTTGTGAACGCTTATCTCGTTGAATTTCGTGTCATTCAATTTTCGACGTAACATCCAAAGTAAAATAGACAGACTTTCCCTGACTTTATCCAGTCATGTTTGGTTTCCTTGCAATCAACTGTATGTTTGTAACACAACCAAACTTGATGGGTCATTTTGCGGGGCGTATTGACCCGGAAAAACCGATTGGAAGACAACAAGTGACGAGCCCATTGTGCACCAATTATATGACTACTGTTTTGTTGATTGACTGTATTTTAACCCAATGACCACTAATCGTCTTGAAATCTAGCTGGGTAGATAGCCAATGAGCAGAGGTAAACAGCAATATCCCATAGTTCTTTGTTGTAAGACAAACCTTTCCATTGAACGCTGGCGTAAGGACCGTTCTTTTGCCATTGCCAATTCAACCGTAAAGGAGCGACGCTTATTACGCACAGCAGTA
This sequence comes from Oncorhynchus tshawytscha, assembly GCF_018296145.1. NCBI lineage: Eukaryota > Metazoa > Chordata > Actinopteri > Salmoniformes > Salmonidae > Oncorhynchus > Oncorhynchus tshawytscha. The sequence goes on from NW_024609156.1 coordinate 113,116, forward strand.
TTTCGGTGACTTGCATCTTCAGCTGTTTATTTTTCCAACATCATGGCGAATAAGTCAAGGAAAGCTAATTCTAAGACTAGATAGACGAATGTAGAAACATTTTTAGAGGAAATTGATCATGAAAGTGAGACATCTGCTTTTTGAAGACTCCATTAGTTACCATAGCTTTGATTGTGAAACTGAGGCATATTTTTTGAACGGAGAGGACATTGTTTTGGACTGGTAAGTTGCCGTTGTTTGAAATTAATATAAAATATTATTTGTGATTGTTTTTACATTTTATTTGCAATATATAAAGATGTAATGAAATGGGTAAACTACACGTTAGCTAGTCATTGTGAGTGAGGGTCTGTTTGTTTGTATGAGAACGACCATAACCTATGTCTGTGTGTGTGTGTGTGTGTGTGTGTGTGTGTGTGTGTGTGTGTGTGTGTGTGTGTGTGTATGTGTGTGTGTATGTATCCGGGGGTGTCCTCGGATAGGGCCACAGTGTCTCCTGACCCCTCCTGTCTCAGCCTCCAGTATTTATGCTGCAGTAGTTTATGTGTCGGGGGGCTAGGGTCAGTTTGTTATATCTGGAGTACCTCTCCTGTCCTATTCGGTGTCCTGTGTGAATCTAAGTGTGCGTTCTCTAATTCTCTCTTTCTCTCTCTCTCTCGGAGGACCTGAGCCCTAGGACCATGCCCCAGGATTACCTGACATGATGACTCCTTGCTGTCCCCAGTCCACCTGACCGTGCTGCTGCTCCAGTTTCAACTGTTCTGCCTTATTATTATTCGACCATGCTGGTCATTTATGAACATTTGAACATCTTGGCCATGTTCTGTTATAATCTCCACCCGGCACAGCCAGAAGAGGACTGGCCACCCCACATAGCCTGGTTCCTCTCTAGGTTTCTTCTAGGGAGTTTTTCCTAGCCACCGTGCTTCTACACCTGCATTGCTTGCTGTTTGGGGTTTAAGGCTGGGTTTCTGTACAGCACTTTGAGATATCAGCTGATGTACGAAGGGCTATATAAATAAATTTGATTTGATTTGATTTGATCTAGCAGGTAGACAATGCAGCTTTTAAAGGCAACCTAACCGTGTTCACAGAGATGGTATTCAAGGTAAACACTGCACATGTCGGCTCAATTGGAAATTACCTTTAAATATCAATAGCGCTACAGCATAGTTTCACATTCAGCTGGCTAATGCAGAAAGATTTTGGCACCATACATTTACATGTGTTTTCTCTTGAATTGATGGATAATGATCGTGCTTGAAAGTTCAAATGTAAATATTGTCGGGTTGATGGGATTAAATACATTATTAATAAGGATCTCCCTGTCCCTTCGTCTTCTACAAAAAAGGAAAGATAAAGGATATGTCTGTATATTTATAAGAAATCATTACAATAATTGCAATAACAAATAAAATAATAATATCAAGTCAATGATCAGGTCCCACAATTATGGTATCAGAAAATAGCATTAAATAACATTGAATACTTCTGTATTGGCTGCCATATTGTCTAACTAGGGATTGGAGTTATTCATTAACTTTTAACCTGCCCTGGTTTGGGAAAACTCAGGCCCCTATCAATCCATAACACATTCTACAGAGCACAGTATATTCTCTCCAACCATACTAAACATCACTTAGTGTTGTCATAACCAGTGGAAAACATTTGTATGTCAGGTGTGTTCCATCTAGTGAGGTGATGGGCAACATCAGTTTACAGACAG
>NW_024609157.1:0-114854 GCF_018296145.1 Oncorhynchus tshawytscha
ACATTGTAGTGGCACATGCCAACACACACACACACACATTAACCAGAGGAAGCAAAGGCATACCCTCTGTGTATGGTATTTGAAGCTCTTCAGCTCGCTCTTCAGCTCTTCATCACCCCTGTGACCATTTCTGTAATGACTCTTGTTTCCCTCTAGGTGGCGGCAGGATGGACTTTGAGGACTTTGTGGAGCTGATGGGTCCTAAAATGTTAGCAGAGACAGCAGACATGACTAGAATTGAAGGAGCTCAGGATGCTTTTTAAAGAAGTACGAAGAGACAATATTAATCTTATTATATCTGTTAACACAAATTAAATGACAAGTTATTTTCTCTTAACCTGCTCTTTCTATCCATTTAATCTCTCCTCTCCCCCTCCCTTTCTACCACTCTCTCTCCCTCCTCTTTACTTCCTCCTGTCCTCCTCCTCCTTCTTCTTCTCAGTTTGACTCTAGCAGGGACGGTCAGATAAGCCTGGCTGAGACTGAAGGAGGCCATGAAAAAGCTGGTGGGGCAGCTCAACCAACCAGAGATTGTGAGATCCTCCGAGATGTCGACCTCAACGGGGACGGCCTGCTCGACTGAGGGTGAGGGAGAGGGGGGGATGAGGGGAGAAGGTGAGCGGAGAGTGGGACAGTTTGGTGGACTATGGGGGGAATGGGAGAGGGGGGAGTGAGGGAGGGAGAGAGGAGAAGAGGGAAGAGAAAGGAGACGATTTGGTGAACTTGAAAGGGGAGAGAGGGTGGTGAGGAGGGAAAGGGGAGGGAAGGGGAGCGGGAGGAAAGAGTGTGGAGAGGGTAGAAAGAAACTAATAGAGAAGAAGGAGAGAGAGGGGATAAGGGAGAACTAATGGATCAGAGAGGAAATGTGACATTGAGATATGATGAAGGTTGCTCTCCACTACAACACTATGTTCACTCTGTTTCACCATACTAAACTCACAATGTTGTGACAACAATGCTCACCATGTTGCCACTATGCTAATACTCACCATGTTGTCACTATACTAATACTCACCATGTTGTCACTATACTAATACTCACCGTGTTGTCACTATACTAATACTCACCATGTTGTCACTATACTATTACTCACCATGGTGTCACTATACTATTACTCACGGTGGTGTCACTATACTATTACTCACCATGTTGTCACTATACTATTACTCTTCACCATGTTGTCACTATACTAATACTCACCATGTTGTCACTATACTAATACTATGCTGTCACTATACTCAATATCGCCATGCTGTCACTATACTAATACTCTCCATGTTGTCACTATACTACTACTCTCCATGTTGTCACTATACTACTACTCACAGTGTTGTCACTATACTAATACTCTCCATGTTGTCACTATACTACTACTCACAGTGTTGTCACTATACTAATACTCTCCATGTTGTCACTATACTACTACTCACAGTGGTGTCACTATACTAATACTCTCCATGTTGTCACTATACTAATACTCACAGTGTTGTCACTATACTAATACTCAATGTGTTGTCACTATACTAATACTAAGTGTTGTCACTATACTAATACTCACCATGTTGTCACTATACTAATACTCACCATGTTGTCACTATACTAATACTCACCGTGGTGTCACTATACTAATACTCACTGTGTTGTCACTATACTAATACCCTCCATGCTGTCACTATACTAATACTCAGTGTTGTCACTATACTAATACTCGCTGTGTTGTCACTATACTAATACTCTCCATGTTGTCACTATACTAATACTCACCATGCTGTCACTATACTACAACTCACAGTGTTGTCACTATACTAATACTCTCCATGTTGTCACTATACTATTACTCACCATGTTGTCACTATACTAATACTAAGTGTTGTCACTATACTAATACTCTCCATGTTGTCACTATACTACTACTCACAGTGTTGTCACTATACTAATACTCCCAGTGTTGTCAACACACTAATAAAAATGTAGCTCATATTTTGTGTTCTTTCCACAGAGTTTGTCAGGATGATGTCCCGCTGACTCTCCTGGCCAGAAGACCGTGATGACATGACTTTAAGAGACTAGTAAACAACAAAACCTCCTCTGTTAGATGTTATGGACCAGTCCTCAGTCTGTTGTTGTACATGTAATTACAGTATTATTGATGTACAAATATTTCATGTTGTTTTTTGAGTATTTGTTCTTACTTTTTTTTTGTTGCTATAGCAACAATCCCTCCTAGTACTGTATGTTTTGTTGTATAACTGTAACACTGTAATGATAATAATAATAATAATATTTGTAAAGTGCTTTTCATGTATTATGATCAGTGCTACACTATGTTATCAGCTAGTATTGCTTTTGTATAGTTTCAGCCAGTAATTTTAAAAGTAGTGCTCACGAGCAAAAATGGGTCCCCTTAAATGTGTATTACAGCATCCATTTTTGTATGATATGTTCGTCCTACAAAATATCCACAAATATATACACAGTTGAAGTCGGAAGTTTACATACACTTAGGTTGGAGTCATTAAAACTTGTTTTTCAACCACTCCACAAATTTCTGGTTAATGAATTTTGGCACATTCCTCCTGACAGAACTGGTGTAACTGAGTCAGGTTTGTAGGCCTCCTTGCTCGCACACGCTTTTTCAGTTCTGCCCACAATTTTCCTATAGGATTGAGGTCAGGGATTTGTGATGGCCAATCGAATACCTTGACTTTGTTGTCCTTAAACCATTTTGCCACAACTTTGGAAGTATGTTTGGGGTCGTTGTCCATTTGGAAGACCCATTTGCGAATAGCTTTAACTTCCTGGCTGATGTCTTGAGATGTTGCTTTAATATATCCACATATTTTCATTCCTCATGACGCTATCTATTTTGTGAAGTGCACCAGTCCCTCCTGCAGCAAAGCACCCCACAACATGATGCTGCCACCCCCGTGCTTCATGGTTGGGACAGTGTTCTTCGGCTTGCAAGCCTCCCTTTTCCCTCCAAACATAACGATGGTCATTGTGGCCAAACAGTTCTATTTTGTTTCATCAGACCAGAGGACATTTCTCCAAAAAGTATGATCTTTGTCCCCATGTGCAGTTGCAAACCGTAGTCTGGCTTTTTTATGGCGGTTTTGGAGCAGTGGCTTCTTCCTTGCTGAGCGGCCTTTCAGGTTATGTCGCTATAGGACTCGTTTTACTGTGGATATAGATACTTTTGTACCTGTTTCCTCCAGCATCTTCACAAGGTCCTTTTGCTGTTGTTCTGGGATTGATTTGCACTTTTACGTTCATCTCTAGGAGACAGAACGCATCTCCTTCCTTAGCGGTTTAACGGCTCGTGGTCCCATGGTGTTTATACTTGCTTTCTATTGTTTGTACAGAGGAATGTGGCACCGTCAGGCGTTTGGAAATTGCTCCCAAGGATGAACCAGACTTGTGGAGTCTACAATTATTTTTCTGAGGTCTTGGGCGATTTCTTTTGATTTTCCCATGATGTGAAGCAAAGGCACTGATTTTGAAGGTAGGCCTTGAAATACATCCACAGGTTCACCTCCAATTGACTCAAATTATGTCAATTAGCCTATCAGAAGCTTCTAAAGCCATTATATATTTTCTGGAATTTTCCAAGCTGGTTAAAGGCAGTCAACTTAGTGTATGTAAAACTTCTGACCCACTGGAATTGTGATACAGTGAATTATAAGTGAAATAATCGGTCTGTAAACAATTGTTGGAAAAATTACTTGTGTCATGCACAAAGTAGATGTCCTAACCGACTTGCCAAAACTATAGTTTAAAACCAGTTATGCATTAATAGCTATTAAAAATTTTGGATGAAAAACGTTCCCGTTTTAAACAAGATATTTTGTCACGAAAAAGATGCTCGACTATGCGTATAATTTGCCAGCTTTGGAAAGAAAACACTCTGACGTTTCCAAAACTGCAAAGATATTGTCTGTGAGTGCCACAGAACTGATGCTACAGGCGAAACCAAGATGAAATTTCAGACAGGAAGTGGCCCAGGTTTTGAAAGCGCTGTGTTTCAATTACTCTTTATATGGCTGTGAACGGGCCACGAATGAGCTTAGACTTTCCGTCGTTTCCCCAAGGTGTCTGCAGCATTGTGACGTATTTGTAGGCATATCATTGGAAGGTTGACCATAAGACAGTACATTTACCAGGTGGTCGCTTGGTGTCCTCCGTCGCAATTATTGCGTAATCTCCAGCTGCAAAACTTTTCATTTGCTCTTGAGGAGAAACCCAATTGCCACGAATGATTTATCATCGAATAGATATATGAAAAACACCTTGAGGATTGATTCTAAACAACATTTGCCATGTTTCTGTCGATATTATGGAGTTAATTTGGAAAAAAGTTCGGCGTTGTATGACTGAATTTTCGGGGTTTTTTTCTTAGCCAAACGTGATGAACAAACGGAGCGTTTTCTCCTACACAAATAATATTTTTGGAAAAAAATGAACATTTGCTATCTAACTGAGAGTCTCCTCATTGAAAACATCCGAAGTTCTTCAAAGGTAAATGATTTTATTTGAATGCTTTTCTTGTTTTTGTGAAAATGTAGCCTGCTGAATGGTAGGCTTAATGCTGTGCTAGCTATCAATACTCTTACACAAATGCTTGTGTAGCTATGGTTGAAAAGCATATTTTGAAAATCTGAGATGACAGTGTTGTTAACAAAGGCTAAGCTTGTGTTTCAATATATTTCTTTCATTTCATTTGCGATTTTCATGAATAGTTAACATTGCGTTACGGTAATGAGCTTGAGGCTATGATTACGCTCCCGGATACGGGAATGGAGTCGCAAGAAATTTGTGAAGTGATTGAAAAACGAGTTTTAATAACGACAACCTAAGTGTATGTAAACTTCCGACTTCAACTGTATATATATGTATGTGAATATATATATATATATATGTACATATATATGTGTACATGTATAAATATATATATACACACACATACATATATATATATACACATATACACACACACACACACACACATATGTGTGTGTGTGTGTGTGTGTGTATATATATATATATGTATGTATGTGTGTGTGTATATATATATATATATATATATATATATACATACACACACACACACACACACACACCACACACACATATATATGTGTGTGTGTGTGTATGCATATTGTGTATATGTATGTATGTATGTATGTATGAATATATATATATAACGAATTAGATCTGGTAAAAGATAATACATAGAAAAAAAAATTACCGTTTTTTGTCATTTTCACCGTCATCTTTGAAATGCAAGAGAAAGGCCATAATGTATTATTCCAGCACAGCTGCAATTTAGATTTTGGCCACTAGATGGCCAGTGTATGTGCAAAGTTTCAGACTGATCCATTGCATTTCTGTTCAAAATGTTGTATCAAGACTGCCCAAATGTGCCTGATTTGTTTATTAGTAACTTTTCATGTTCAAAACTGTGCACTCTCCTCAAACAATAGCATGTTATTCCTTCACTGTATTAGCTACTGTAAATTGGACAGTGCAGTTAGATTAACAAGAATTTAAGCTTTCTGCCAATATTAGATATGTCTGTCCTGGGAAATGTTCTTGTTACTTACAACCTCATGCTAATCACATTAGCCTACGTTAGCTCAACCATTCCACAGGGGACCCACCAATCCTGAAGTAGATCCCAGACTGCATCTTTAACAAATGCTGATTTATTGACAAATTGTACATTCTTTTCAGATTATTGATCAGATACTAAGAACAGTGTAACTGTCTGATTATATAATTGTGATGTAATTAATTAGAATTACAAATGTTCATTCAAGTAGTTTCATACATTTGATTATTTATGTATTTAATTTCCTAAAAGGGAATGAATTATAAATAACTTTGTGTCAATAAAAAATTTTGTTAAACAATAAATGTTGAACTATACATCCTTGTTAGTTTGATGTTTGGGAGAGGAATCATAGAATGTTACATGCATTTTCCTACAGTAAAATAATGCTGCAATTTCTTTATTAAATCAGAGGTAAACACATTCTTTACATTTGACAAAACTGACAAAAATAAACAAAAGAATAATGAACTTGTTACATAATCTTTTAGCACGCAACTACAGTAGCCCTTAACAATACATCCCAGTTGTATCAGACGAAGACCAGGACTATAAAAGCCTTTTCCGAGGTACAGTATGTATGCATCCGTTTCAGAGGCTTGTTGTCATGGCAATCTAAACATAATCACATCTCCATAGGTATAAAACTCTAATGGACCATTGACAATAACATGATGTACATTCTACATGACGTTGGGATCCCTTTCAGCCTATCATTGGGCTGGTCTTTCAAAGACTAAATGAATGAAATACAATATCAAACTGAATCAAATCAAAGACAATACACAATATCAAATATCAACCAAATAAAATGACCTTTACTTCATTTTTACAGAGTTACACTTCTATCTAGCACTGATATACTTCTTGTAATTACAATGAACATTATCTACATTCACTTCTAATCAAGATGGTTCTAAAAACAATTGTGAATATATTTCTCTAACATTGTGATTGAAGACTATACTCAAGTCCAAGTCAACTAGTAGTCAACAGTATGATTATAATCTCTACCCGGCACAGACAGAAGAGGACTGGCCACACCTCAGAGCCTGGTTCCTCTCTAGGTTTCTTGCTAGGTTCCTGCCTTTCTAGGGAGTTTGTTCTAGCCACCGTGACTCTACACATGCATTTCCTGCTGTTTAGGGATTAGGCTGGGTTTGTGTATAATTATCTGCTGATGTAAAAGGGATTTATTAATAACATTTGATTGACTGTGTATGTATGGTATAACTCCACCTTCCTATACTGCAGGTATCTGTCAGTCTACAGTATGTATGGTATAACTCCACCTTCCTATACTGCAGGTACCTGTCAGTCTACAGTATGTATGGTATAACTCCTTCCTTCCTATACTGCAGGTACCTGTCAGTCTACAGTATGTATGGTATAACTCCTTCCTTCCTATACTGCAGGTATCTGTCAGTCTACAGTATGTATGGTATAACTCCTTCCTATACTGCAGGTATCTGTCAGTCTACAGTATGTATGGTATAACTCCTCCTTCCTTCCTATACTGCAGGTATCTGTCAGTCTACAGTATGTATGGTATAACTCCTCCTTCCTATACTGCAGGTACCTGTCAGTCTACAGTATGTATGGTATAACTCCTTCCTTCCTATACTGCAGGTATCTGTCAGTCTACAGTATGTATGGTATAACTCCTTCCTTCCTTCCTATACTGCAGGTATCTGTCAGTCTACAGTATGTATGGTATAACTCCACCTTCCTATACTGCAGGTACCTGTCAGTCTACAGTATGTATGGTATAACTCCTTCCTTCCTATACTGCAGGTACCTGTCAGTCTACAGTATGTATGGTATAACTCCTTCCTTCCTATACTGCAGGTATCTGTCAGTCTACAGTATGTATGGTATAACTCCTTCCTATACTGCAGGTATCTGTCAGTCTACAGTATGTATGGTATAACTCCTCCTTCCTTCCTATACTGCAGGTATCTGTCAGTCTACAGTATGTATGGTATAACTCCTCCTTCCTATACTGCAGGTACCTGTCAGTCTACAGTATGTATGGTATAACTCCTTCCTTCCTTCCTATACTGCAGGTATCTGTCAGTCTACAGTATGTATGGTATAACTCCTTCCTTCCTTCCTATACTGCAGGTATCTGTCAGTCTACAGTATGTATGGTATAACTCCACCTTCCTATACTGCAGGTACCTGTCAGTCTACAGTATGTATGGTATAACTCCTTCCTATACTGCAGGTATCTGTCAGTCTACAGTATGTATGGTATAACTCCTTCCTATACTGCAGGTATCTGTCAGTCTACAGTATGTATGGTATAACTCCTTCCTTCCTATACTGCAGGTATCTGTCAGTCTACAGTATGTATGGTATAACTCCTCCTTCCTTCCTATACTGCAGGTATCTGTCAGTCTACAGTATGTATGGTATAACTCCTCCTTCCTTCCTATACTGCAGGTATCTGTCAGTCTACAGTATGTATGGTATAACTCCTTCCTTCCTTCCTATACTGCAGGTATCTGTCAGTCTACAGTATGTATGGTATAACTCCTTCCTTCCTTCCTATACTGCAGGTATCTGTCAGTCTACAGTATGTATGGTATAACTCCTTCCTATACTGCAGGTACCTGTCAGTCTACAGTATGTATGGTATAACTCCTTCCTTCCTTCCTATACTGCAGGTATCTGTCAGTCTACAGTATGTATGGTATAACTCCACCTTCCTTCCTATACTGCAGGTATCTGTCAGTCTACAGTATGTATGGTATAACTCCACCTTCCTTCCTATACTGCAGGTATCTGTCAGTCTACAGTATGTATGGTATAACTCCACCTTCCTATACTGCAGGTATCTGTCAGTCTACAGTATGTATGGTATAACTCCACCTTCCTATACTGCAGGTACCTGTCAGTCTACAGTATGTATGGTATAACTCCTTCCTTCCTTCCTATACTGCAGGTATCTGTCAGTCTACAGTATGTATGGTATAACTCCTCCTTCCTTCCTATACTGCAGGTATCTGTCAGTCTACAGTATGTATGGTATAACTCCACCTTCCTTCCTATACTGCAGGTACCTGTCAGTCTACAGTATGTATGGTATAACTCCACCTTCCTATACTGCAGGTATCTGTCAGTCTACAGTATGTATGGTATAACTCCACCTTCCTTCCTATACTGCAGGTACCTGTCAGTCTACAGTATGTATGGTATAACTCCACCTTCCTATACTGCAGGTATCTGTCAGTCTACAGTATGTATGGTATAACTCCTCCTTCCTATACTGCAGGTATCTGTCAGTCTACAGTATGTATGGTATAACTCCTTCCTTCCTATACTGCAGGTATCTGTCAGTCTACAGTATGTATGGTATAACTCCTTCCTTCCTTCCTATACTGCAGGTATCTGTCAGTCTACAGTATGTATGGTATAACTCCACCTTCCTTCCTATACTGCAGGTACCTGTCAGTCTACAGTATGTATGGTATAACTCCTTCCTTCCTATACTGCAGGTATCTGTCAGTCTACAGTATGTATGGTATAACTCCTCCTTCCTTCCTATACTGCAGGTATCTGTCAGTCTACAGTATGTATGGTATAACTCCTCCTTCCTTCCTATACTGCAGGTATCTGTCAGTCTACAGTATGTATGGTATAACTCCTTCCTTCCTTCCTATACTGCAGGTATCTGTCAGTCTACAGTATGTATGGTATAACTCCTCCTTCCTTCCTATACTGCAGGTATCTGTCAGTCTACAGTATGTATGGTATAACTCCTCCTTCCTTCCTATACTGCAGGTACCTGTCAGTCTACAGTATGTATGGTATAACTCCTTCCTTCCTTCCTATACTGCAGGTATCTGTCAGTCTACATTATGGTATAACTCCTCCTTCCTATACTGCAGGTATCTGTCAGTCTACAGTATGTATGGTATAACTCCTCCTTCCTTCCTATACTGCAGGTATCTGTCAGTCTACAGTATGTATGGTATAACTCCACCTTCCTATACTGCAGGTATCTGTCAGTCTACAGTATGTATGGTATAACTCCTCCTTCCTTCCTATACTGCAGGTATCTGTCAGTCTACAGTATGTATGGTATAACTCCTTCCTTCCTTCCTATACTGCAGGTACCTGTCAGTCTACAGTATGTATGGTATAACTCCTCCTTCCTTCCTATACTGCAGGTACCTGTCAGTCTACAGTATGTATGGTATAACTCCACCTTCCTTCCTATACTGCAGGTATCTGTCAGTCTACAGTATGTATGGTATAACTCCACCTTCCTATACTGCAGGTATCTGTCAGTCTACAGTATGTATGGTATAACTCCACCTTCCTATACTGCAGGTATCTGTCAGTCTACAGTATGTATGGTATAACTCCTTCCTTCCTTCCTATACTGCAGGTACCTGTCAGTCTACAGTATGTATGGTATAACTCCTCCTTCCTTCCTATACTGCAGGTATCTGTCAGTCTACAGTATGTATGGTATAACTCCACCTTCCTATACTGCAGGTATCTGTCAGTCTACAGTATGTATGGTATAACTCCTCCTTCCTTCCTATACTGCAGGTATCTGTCAGTCTACAGTATGTATGGTATAACTCCACCTTCCTATACTGCAGGTATCTGTCAGTCTACAGTATGTATGGTATAACTCCTCCTTCCTTCCTATACTGCAGGTATCTGTCAGTCTACAGTATGTATGGTATAACTCCTTCCTTCCTTCCTATACTGCAGGTACCTGTCAGTCTACAGTATGTATGGTATAACTCCTTCCTTCCTATACTGCAGGTATCTGTCAGTCTACAGTATGTATGGTATAACTCCTTCCTATACTGCAGGTATCTGTCAGTCTACAGTATGTATGGTATAACTCCTTCCTATACTGCAGGTATCTGTCAGTCTACAGTATGTATGGTATAACTCCTCCTTCCTTCCTATACTGCAGGTATCTGTCAGTCTACAGTATGTATGGTATAACTCCTCCTTCCTTCCTATACTGCAGGTATCTGTCAGTCTACATTATGGTATAACTCCTTCCTTCCTTCCTATACTGCAGGTATCTGTCAGTCTACAGTATGTATGGTATAACTCCTCCTTCCTTCCTATACTGCAGGTACCTGTCAGTCTACAGTATGTATGGTATAACTCCTCCTTCCTTCCTATACTGCAGGTACCTGTCAGTCTACAGTATGTATGGTATAACTCCACCTTCCTTCCTATACTGCAGGTATCTGTCAGTCTACAGTATGTATGGTATAACTCCACCTTCCTATACTGCAGGTATCTGTCAGTCTACAGTATGTATGGTATAACTCCTCCTTCCTTCCTATACTGCAGGTATCTGTCAGTCTACAGTATGTATGGTATAACTCCACCTTCCTTCCTATACTGCAGGTATCTGTCAGTCTACAGTATGTATGGTATAACTCCTCCTTCCTTCCTATACTGCAGGTATCTGTCAGTCTACAGTATGTATGGTATAACTCCTCCTTCCTATACTGCAGGTATCTGTCAGTCTACAGTATGTATGGTATAACTCCTCCTTCCTTCCTATACTGCAGGTATCTGTCAGTCTACAGTATGTATGGTATAACTCCTCCTTCCTTCCTATACTGCAGGTATCTGTCAGTCTACAGTATGTATGGTATAACTCCACCTTCCTATACTGCAGGTATCTGTCAGTCTACAGTATGTATGGTATAACTCCTCCTTCCTTCCTATACTGCAGGTACCTGTCAGTCAGTGATGTCCACTCAAACACTACCCTTGCTACAAGGCCTTGATGAAGGTGTTTCCTGTAGCGACATGTGTTCCTACATTGATATGCCAATATAATATAGGCTTTTATCTGCAACTATCTGGTAAGAGTTCCGTGGTATCTTTTGGACGGTCAGTATCCTATTTTAGTCTCATATGTTTCTAGTTTTTTATGATTGTGAAAGGTGCTACTTTTTGATTAATAGTTTTTTTCCTTCAACAAACCAATCAAGGTAAGTGAAAGGTCAAAAGTACCCAATCAGCTGTGCGATGATGAAATTGTATTGGAATTGAGAGATTAGCCATTTTTTTTTCACAAGTACTTGGTTGAAGTGACAGGCTTCTGGCTTTTTGATTTTAAAAAAAATGTTCATGCTTGGTGAGATATTTCTGGTTGCCATGTCTGAAATCTTTGATTGGCCAATTATAAGTTTGAGTCAAGAAGAATCATGATATCGTTTTCCACTTTATTTCATGTTGAATGCGTTTTTCAAGCTCTTCAGTGCATCATCAGTTGTTAATGCCTTCCAGTCCTCTGGGATATCAGCAGGAAGTGCATGTGTGTCTTTAGCAATTGTCTCATTGAATGTGGCCATCACATACTTCCAGTAGTCTGAAGCCTTGATGCTGGGATCTCCAGTTATGGTCCAGTCAGGGTAATATGTCTGGTAGTCCTTGTAGAGGTGAGGTTTGCCTTCAGTCAGGTTTGTGTTGAATTTTCTGTAACTAATCACAGAGGATGAACATATGTCAGTTCTTAACACAGTTGTCTTTAAATTCACCCAACCAGTGACACCTTGTGGACGGTGAATAGAGGTGAAGTGTTTGGTATGCTCCTTGCCTCCTGCTTCACAGGGTGCACAGCAGAATGGACATTGCTTGCCACATCCAAACAGACTGGTGAACATCTTGTCCTGAGGCTTAAATGGCAGAGATTTGAGTCTCTCTTTGATGTCTCCTTCCTTCTCATATTTAGCTGCCAGTGACTGTTCCATTTTTCCCACAAACCCTGTGAGGTCGTCAGCAAACTGTTCTGTGTTAGCAGAGTAGTTCAGAGTCATGATGGAATCCAGAACATCCTTTGGAAAAACAAGCTTTTCTTCAAGGGCACAGCACATATTCTGAATGAATGGCTTGATATATTTTACAGTGTGGGTTGTGTTTCTAATCTTTGAAATTGCCGCAGTGATGATCTTGACTATCTCTGAAACATGTTTATTCTCCAATTTCTCCAGTCTGTTGTCCTTTGAGAGTTGTTGAACAATGTGGTCAAACAGCCAGTCCTTCACAAAACGTTCATATCGGTTTATGTATTCTCTATATTTCTCATACTCTCCATCTGTCAGGAGTTGTTTCAAAATGGAGAACTGGAAAGCTCCTCGGGTGCTGTAATACTCTGACCCTTTACCGGTCTTCACTTCATCAATCACATCAGGACATATCATTTTGGTCACATAGTCCTGTACAGCTGGCTGCAAACACAGCTTTGAGAACTCCTCAGCTTTATTTAGGCACTGGTCTCGGTTATGAAATAAGTCTATGAAGAGTGTAAGGTACTTGTTCTTAGACTGTTCCAGACACTTCCTTGGGTCATTGAATGCAATGAAATCATCATGTTTCTTCTGAAATGTTCTTGCTGCTATGCCACAGATGTGCAGCTTCAGTTTAACCTGACATTCCTCAGGAACTTTACGTTTCTTGTTTTGTTGAGATGTTTCATCAATTATTTCAAGCAGCTCTTTGATGAAAGTTTCATGGTAATCTGTTTTGTTTTTCACCTTCTGGGTTATAAACTCCTGACACCTTTTATGATGTTGTCACACAACTCTTGCAGTTTCATCCTGAGATGGTCTCTATTCAAGCGCATCACAAAGCCTTTAGTCTTCTGCCACCAATCCCCTGACTCTACAACAAATGGGTTCTTCCCACAGTCAACCAAACTGTTTCCAACCAACAAACTTCGGACATAACCCGACCTCGTAGATAAATGGTCTTGTATAATGCTGAAAGCATCCTGAGCAACCTTTCTTTTTGTGAGTCCTCTGAATTTGATATCAGACAGAGTTTTCTTCCACATTCTTTCAAACTCTTCTATGAGGACCTGTTCTGATAAATCAGATTTATTCTGTTTACAGGTTTGTAGCAAAGCCAGCACCATCTTCTCCATTGTATTTGCCTGTGAACTCTTGATGTCATCCAGTTGGGCCATTCCCTCTTTGATTTCAACAGCTCCATGTAGAATGTTACTCACTGTGTTTTGTGTCTCTCGTCTCAGTGTTTTGGCACTGGACACAAAGCCTTCCCTGTATTTTTCCACCAGATTGACATGGCCATCTTGCTTTTTAAAGTATTTTACTAGATTGTCTTGGATTTCATTTTCTCCCTCTGAAAGCTTCTTGGATGCTTCTGTCATCAAGTCTTTTAGCACATCTCTTATGGTGATCTGGGGATTAAGAACTGTCATGCCAAAATTTGAAATGTTGGTTTCAGCACCAATCATCCAGTTGTACATCTCCTTCTGGAAGTTCCATTCCCAACCATTGTACTCAGAGCATAATCTGGAGTATGCATCTACAACCAAGCTGTTTCTGAAACTAAAGATGAATTTCTCAAATGTCACTGCCTCCCACAAGCTTTGTGTCCACTTCAGGAAATGTGTCAAGTCATAATTTCTCTGGTGTTTTCTGAAATCTTTAATTAAGGTCTTCTTGAAAGCTGTACACCACCTCACTGTAGCCTGCATTGACTGGAGCCATCGGGGAGTCCCATGCCAGAGTCCTGGGATGTAGCAGCTGCTTGTGTCTGGATCATACTCCATCACATCAGTGAACTTGGTGATATTCTCCTTCTTCTCCATTCTGGCTGCTGCCTGGGTCATTTCATCCAACTGTTCCAACAACTTCTTTCTGTCCCTCATGTTGTTGTCATGAGCAGACATGTCTGACACATTCTGGTGCACAAAATGACATATCGGCTTCTTCCCCACTTCCTTCATCCTCATAAAAGCATGAACAGCAATCTGAAGAATGTCTTTCATCTCTGTGGAGTTCTCCATGGACATGTTGATGATAGTGACATCACTGAGTCCTATCACCAGTGTGGCCAGTTCATTGTCATGTTCATGACTATCATCTAGTTGAGACAACTCTGGTGATTTCAACCCCTCTGTGTCAATCACCATGATGAAGTCACATTTCAGCTCCTCGAGTTCTTTGTTGACTTTAATTAGTAGCATGAAGGCCCCTCTGGTGCATCTTCCACTGCTGACAGCAAACTGGACCCCAAACATGGTGTTGAGGAGAGTGGACTTCCCTGTGCTTTGGACCCCAAAACTGTCCCAACCCGGATCTTGCTGTTGGATTGGACAAGAGTATGAAGCTGAGTCAGAACAGCTGATATCCACTTCAGAGGGATATTTGATGCATCTCCATCCAGAAGCTCAACGGGAAACCATCCAACAGCATCTGCGCACACAATCCAGGAGAAGCCACATCTGTTTCCGATGTTGGCTACTTTCAGGAAGGGAGCAGGAAGCTTCATATACAGTGCCTTGCGAAAGTATTCGGCCCCCTTGAACTTTGCGACCTTTTGCCACATTTCAGGCTTCAAACATAAAGATATAAAACTGTATTTTTTTGTGAAGAATCAACAACAAGTGGGACACAATCATGAAGTGGAACGACATTTATTGGATATTTCAAACTTTTTAACAAATCAAAAACTGAAAAATTGGGTGTGCAAAATTATTCAGCCCCTTTACTTTCAGTGCAGCAAACTCTCTCCAGAAGTTCAGTGAGGATCTCTGAATGATCCAATGTTGACCTAAATGACTAATGATGATAAATACAATCCACCTGTGTGTAATCAAGTCTCCGTATAAATGCACCTGCACTGTGATAGTCTCAGAGATCCGTTAAAAGTGCAGAGAGCATCATGAAGAACAAGGAACACACCATGCAGGTCCGAGATACTGTTGTGAAGAAGTTTAAAGCCAGATTTGGATACAAAAAGATTTCCCAAGCTTTAAACATCCCAAGGAGCACTGTGCAAGCGATAATATTGAAATGGAAGGAGTATCAGACCACTGCAAATCTACCAAGACCTGGCCGTCCCTCTAAACTTTCAGCTCATACAAGGAGAAGACTGATCAGAGATGCAGCCAAGAGGCCCATGATCACTCTGGATGAACTGCAGAGATCTACAGCTGAGGTGGGAGACTCTGTCCATAGGACAACAATCAGTCGTATATTGCACAAATCTGGCCTTTATGGAAGAGTGGCAAGAAGAAAGCCATTTCTTAAAGATATCCATAAAAAGTGTTGTTTAAAGTTTGCCACAAGCCACCTGGGAGACACACCAAACATGTGGAAGAAGGTGCTCTGGTCAGATGAAACCAAAATTGAACTTTTTGGCAACAATGCAAAACGTTATGTTTGGCGTAAAAGCAACACAGCTCATCACCCTGAACACCATCCCCACTGTCAAACATGGTGGTGGCAGCATCATGGTTTGGGCCTGCTTTTCTTCAGCAGGGACAGGGAAGATGGTTAAAATTGATGGGAAGATGGATGGAGCCAAATACAGGACCATTCTGGAAGAAAACCTGATGGAGTCTGCAAAAGACCTGAGACTGGGACGGAGATTTGTCTTCCAACAAGACAATGATCCAAAACATAAAGCAAAATCTACAATGGAATGGTTCAAAAATAAACATATCCAGGTGTTAGAATGGCCAAGTCAAAGTCCAGACCTGAATCCAATCGAGAATCTGTGGAAAGAACTGAAAACTGCTGTTCACAAATGCTCTCCATCCAACCTCACTGAGCTCGAGCTGTTTTGCAAGGAGGAATGGGAAAAATTTCAGTCTCTCGATGTGCGAAACTGATAGAGACATACCCCAAGCGACTTACAGCTGTAATCGCAGCAAAAGGTGGCGCTACAAAGTATTAACTTAAGGGGGCTGAATAATTTTGCACGCCCAATTTTTCAGTTTTGATTTGTTAAAAAAGTTTGAAATATCCAATAAATGTCGTTCCACTTCATGATTGTGTCCCACTTATTGTTGATTCATCACAAAAAATACAGTTTTATATCTTTATGTTTGAAGCCTGAAATGTGGCAAAAGGACGCAAAGTTCAAGGGGGCCGAATACTTTCGCAAGGCACTATAACTGTCCCAACTCACGCAGGAAGTGTTCAAGTCCCAGGGAACAGTCAGATAACTGCTTATCCAAATCTTTAATGTCATCTTTTTTTCTCCTGAGAATTTTGGCAAAGATCTTTGTACCGGCGCCTTAAGACAGACAGATTCTGTCGTGACAGATTGTCCAGATTTATCCGCATCCATTTGAGGAAATAGGAACGCTCCGCTCCTGAACCTGACAATCCTGAAATGAATCTTGTCATGGCATCTGGCCATGTTGCTTTTCTCTCAGTTCTTTCTCCTTTATCCTCAGAGAGCTCTTGTAGTGTTCAATGTCTTCATCCCCTTGTTTTCTCAGTCTACACATCTCTTTCTCCAACTGGGAAAGCTCTTTCCAGACTTGCCCTTGTAAGGGTAGCTGTTCATCTTTGAATTTAATTGTGTCTGTGATGTTGCTGGTGATTTTATCTGCCATCTTCCTGGCACTCTGACACTCATCATTGTCTTCATCAACCCAAATCCCCATCTGGTGAGTCATGTCAGCCATGTTCTCAATTGTCAGTCGGTTTGGACTTTTTTTGATGATGTCACCCACAGAGGACTGCAGGATTTTGACAAATTCTGCATCATTCTGTTTATTTTTCACAATCACTTTTTTTTCATTTATACCGCAGTTTCTGATAATTTTTTTTCAATATGTCTACTCTGAACATTTTTCTTTGAGAGTTGACAACCAGAAATAACTCTGCCTTAGTTTTTTTGCTTTTCAAGATCTTGAAGAAATCTGCCTCTAAGTCATCAGTGAAAATGAAACTGCCGATGATGTTTGACACAGAAAGGACAACTCTGTTTCAAATGACCTGATATCTCCTCTGAGATTGGCAACAGCCACAGGCTCTGTGAACATATCTATGTTTCTGTTCCCACATGGAAGGTACCAAATTATTTCAACGAGGCCATCTGAGATTTGTCGAGATGCATCTCCACATTCCATATCACGATGAACAAATGTGTCATGGTACTGTTGAGGGTTACTTAGCAACTTGTTCAAGATCTGAGACTTGGACAAGCTGCTCTCTCCTAACTTAACAAATGACACCATAGGAACATCAGAGAGTACTATTCTCTCTTCCACAAAAGCCTTTGTGGCTGTTTGTGAAGACAATCTAAACTTCTTCACTATGTCCCTCAAGGCCCACAGCATCAAAGTGCTTTGTTTTGTGTCACAGTTGGGCAGCAGAAGAGGAACAGCAAACTGACACATGGACATTTTCTGAACCATCTCCTGCTGCAGGAAACCATCTGAGCACAGAAACAGGGCAGTTATCAGATCCAGTGGATTAATGACATCGCTACTATCAGAGTCAGTGTCCAGGTTGTCTACTCCACAATAGGAAACCTCCTGGTCAGTGTCCAGGTTGTCTACTCCACAATAGGAAACCTCCTGGTCAGTGTCCAGGTTGTCTACTCCACAATAGGAAACCTCCTGGTCAGTGGTCAGACATTTAACACTCCTAGCATTCAGATTTGCCATCATTAATTTCTTCAGGAAGGCCCCTGGAAGTGACTGCATAGTGGTAAGAGGCTCATCTGATGTAGTATCAGCATTTATCTCAAGGACAGTACTTAACATCAGCTTGTTTTCATAATGATCTTCTAGTCCAGCCTTTGACAACAGCTCCATGAGACAGGATCCTGTAAATAGAAATGAAAAGATAACCATGATTACAAATCCTCTTCAACGTGTAGCAGAAAAGCACACTAGCAGGTGTTATACACTGTACTTTAGATTAAGTTAGAGCAAGCAGAGGCAGATCAACTCTGTGACACAACAACTCACAGAAATGGAAGCAAGCATTTAAAGGTGAATTCAGATATAATCAGAAAATCCATCGAGCTCCTAAACTCCAAAGGGAAGTAGTTATTGAAGAACCATGTTAATTAATCAAGTTAAGGTGACTGTATCAATTAGAAACATTACATTTTGCAAACTGAAATTACTTTGGATTTGTGTGCCAGTGAAAACAAAAGGTTACTTCGTTACACTGTATTTCAGAGATCTGCATCCCCCAAAATATACAGCTGGTTCCAGGATTCTTACAGGGTTTCAAGTTCAATGTCTCTATTTTTTATTTTAACTAGGCAAGTCAGTTAAGAACAAATCCTAATTGTCAATGATGGCCTAGGAACAGTGGGTTAACTGCCTTGTTCAGGGACAGAATGACAGATTTTTACCATGTCAGCTTGGGGATTCAATCTAGGAACCTTTCAGTTATAAGTCCAATGCTCTAACCACTAGGCTACCTGCCTTGGGGGATGTGACACCATTCTTAGATAAGAAATATAATCATTTGGTGTTTTGTTAATGGTGGTGGAAAATGCTGTTTCAGGCAGGGCTCTAAAAATTTCCCATCAGCTGAGTTGAGATCTGGTGACAGACACAGCCATGGCATATGGTTTACATCACTTTCACACTCAAACCATTCAGTGATCACTTATGCCCTGTGGGTGGGGGCATTGCCATCCTATGGGGGCATAGCCTTGGTAGCCAGAATAATAGACTAAATAATGGCCTGCCTAGCATTTTATATGACCTTAAAGATGAACGGATGTTAATTGCTTAATTAACTCAGAAACCACATGTACATTTAAGTCATTGATCAGACGTGAAGTGTAAGGGCAATGAAAGGAACTGGTATGAGGAGCTTTAAAGTAACTGTCCAGTGAAACTCTCAATTTTAAAAGTTCATATTCTAAAACCTTGGGGGACAACAGGAGGGTTCTGGGTGTTCTGAGCAGCTCCACTCCGGTGTAGAATGTATGTTTTTGAATCTCAATAGTGTTTCCATTATTTTGTCAGTTACCTGTATGTTCCCGCATTACATCTTAATGTAAATGTTTTTTAAGCTCTTACGTTTTCCCTCCCAAAAATTGTAATTATGTCCCTAATATGGTAATTCATTATAGGTCATATTTAATAGGAAACATATTTAATAGAAAAAGTTATTTTAATTAAAGCTGTAATCCACAATAGGTGAAAAACCCTTAAAGGGGTCCATCCTTTTTATTAACAATTCACAATGGGGACTGATGGATTCTGTTAAAATGTAACATGTTTCAAGTTAAACTGTAGTTTGTTTGTATCCTGTGTAGTGAATGACTACTGTGAGTATTAATGGAGTTTAGGACATGAAACTGTGTATGCTAAGTGAGAAAAGTTGACCTAATCAGATAAGAGGAAATTGCCTAGGATCAGAGAGCAGGGTCAGGCCCAGAACAATGAAGATTGACTGGTTGTGATTCTGATCTAGTTAAACAAAGAGAGGAGCATGGACATTCCACAGGGGAAAGGAGGGAAACTCATTGGGGTCATAAAAGGTATTACTGGGGAGGTGACACCTACAAGGGAAGAGTATAACATGTGTTGTGAACTTTATTTTTTTTGTTTTACTTCATTTATAGATTTTCCGATATAACATCAAAAACAGTACAAACCCAAACCCTCATTCTCTTCTCCCTCCACTCCTTGCTTCCTTCCCTCCCTCCCTCCCTCCCTCCAAACCACCCACCCACCAAGGCATGTTACGTCCGTCGTCGGAAGGAGACCAAGGTGCAGCGTGGTAGGCGTACATTATACTTTTATTTTCAATGACACCACAAAACAACAAAATGCAAAACTAACGTAAAGCTATATGCAGCGCAGAAAGCAACTACACACAAACAAGATCCCACAACTGAAGATGGGAAAAAGGGCTGCCTAAATATGCAATAAATTGAACGTTTTCAATAGATTGTTTAGGTTAAATTGATAGACTAATTCAACTTAAAATAATAACGAAGCAAATTTTGATGCAAGACGATGTCTGTTCACTAAATTATCTGCTGGAATAATGTATTGAGAATTGAGTCGTATGTAAATTACTGTATCAATAGAGAAATTTAAAGAAATTCTGAATAATAGCGGAGAGATGATGGCGATAGGAAGTGATTACCGAAATGATTTTCATTCTTATAGATTGACTGACGCATGTTGTAATTTTGGCGCTGTGTGTGTTATTTTTAAAGAAATAGGATACATTTCATAAGTGCGAAGAGCAAAGAGAAGAGGAAGTTATAAAGTTGGGTTTTAAATCTTACATAGAGGTAAGGAAAACATTGAAATGAGAGGGGTTATATATTTTTGCCCAATGGGAAAAAAAGAAAGTATGGAAGAGAGTTAGTTGCTATGTTGGCTGCTAATTGTCAGGGAAAGTTGCTGGAGGCAGGTAGATTGTTGTAGAATGACGTAAATTTGCGTTATTAGTTTGAATATACAATAACCTTACTCTAATTGTTTTGACCGTTGTTCAGGTACATTGTTTTCTGTATTTCTAGCAGTACAATTTTGATTGCGAGATGTTGATTGGGTTTTATTTGGCTGTAAGAAAAGAGATCTGAAAGTTGTCAGTGAGTAAGACATTGTGAGAATGGATTCTGATGGTTATTGATTCTTGGTTTGATTGTTTAAGTAACACCAGTTAATTTGAGCAGGAAAGTTCATGTATTCTAACATTATAGTATATATAGTAATAGTTTCCATTATGTGGAACAATGTCAGGTCATTAAAGGTGATTGCTGGATGGAGTAGTATGAGAGCCTGTTGGCAGAAGACTGAATGGGTAGGAATGTTGAAAAGCAAGATTGGGCCAAACTAGTAAACTAGTATGTTAAGTGGGGAGTATCATAGATTTTAATTATAGTGTTGTTACCGCAATAGTCAAAACGATTTCATGTGTTTTGGGAAATTAGCTAGGTTGAATTTGGTTATTTGAGTTCCTTTATTGTTTGCTTTTTAAAAGAAAGGTTGGAATCAAGTATGATGCCTTGGCACTTAAAATCAGATACCACCAGGAGCTTTTTCCATCAGTAGTTGTTTTTTGAGGAACATGCAGACTGTGTTTTATTTTATTGAGATGTAAACATGAGTCTCTGAGCAATTTTGTCATCTGAACCATTATAGTAGTGAGTTCTTGTGTAGTTTGTTATTTGCATGAATTTATCACTGTATCATCTGCATACATTGGAACTTCAGACCCTGTACAGACTAAAGGAAGATCATTAATGGATGTGCTGAACAGTATTGACCTTTGGGGAATGAAAGCTTTGTGGATATGAGTGGGGGAGAAAAAAAAGGTTTGTTTTGATTTTTACGCTGATGAGACCGCGCCAACTTTTGAAAGATTTTAGATTTGTTTAAAAAAATCAGGATCGGTTTTACTAAATGTATTTATTTTGCGACGAGCAATCCCGTATCCGGGAGCGTAATCATAGCCTCAAACGCATTAGCATAATGCAGCGGACATAAATACCCCTAGAAACTTTTCCTATTCATGAAAATCGCAAATGAAATGAAATAAATACATTCAAACACAAGCTTAGCCTTTTGTTAATCACACTGTCATCTCAGATTTTCAAAATATGCGTTACAGCCAACGCTAGACAAGCATTTGTGTAAGTTTATCATGGCATAATGCTATGCTAGGCTCTGCTGGCAGCAGGCAACATTTTCACAAAAATAAGAAAAGCAACCAAATTAAGTCATTTACCTTTGAATAACTTTGGATGCTTTCACTCAGGAGACTCCCAGTTAGATAGCAAATGTTCCTTTTGTCCAAAAATATCATTTTTGTAGGCGAAATACCTCCCGTTTCTTCATCATGCTTGGCTGAGAAATCGACCGGAAAATGCAACAACTATAATGCCAAACCTTTTTCAAAATTTGCTCCATAATATTGACAGAAACACGGCAAACGTTGTTTAGGATCCATCCTCAAGGTGTTTTTAACATATATATTCGATAATATATCCGTCGAGGCAATTGGTGTCTCATAAGAAGCGATTGGAGAAATGGCTACCCCAGTATTTTACGCGAGATTTTCTGCGGGAGACACCATGTGGCCACATGCTATATATGGTCCCTTACGGTCATTCTTCAATGGAAATGCCTAAAAAGACGTCACAATGCTGTAGACACCTTGGGGAATACGTGGAAAACGTAAGCTCATTCGTAGCTCATTCACAGCCATATAAGGAGTCATTGGCATGAGGCGGTTTCAAAAAATGCGCCACTTCCTGGTTGGATTTTTATCTGGGTTTCGCCTGTAACATCAGTTCTGTGATACTCACAGACAATATCTTTGCAGTTTTGGAAACGTCAGAGTGTTTTCTTTACAAAGCTGTCAATTATATGCATAGTCGAGCATCTTTTCGTGACAAAATATCTTGTTTAAAACAGGAACGTTTTTCATCCAAAAATTTTAATAGTGCCCCCTAATGCATAACTGGATATTAACAGGTTGAAATTATTAGATTGCTGATTAAAGGTTTTATTATTTGATTATGGTTGTCATAGGAGCTGATTTAACTTAATTAAACATTGTATCATACATATACATTGATGTTGATTAAAACTTATGATTAATGATTTGAGATACAGTGGAATTATCATTAGGTTTGGTTTATAGTTCATGTTTGAGTTTCTGAATCGATGTAGTGTAATGAATACTAACTAAGTGTTTTGTGTTTTCTCCGGGAAAATGGGTATTTCACTGTCTCTCTTTGGAATGTTTCCAGGGACTATACTCTTGGGGAGAGTGAGTGAAATTGAGGCCATAAACTACCACATTGAAAAGGGCCTGGAAGTTGTTTGTTTTAGTGCAAAGGTATTTTAAAGGGGCACTCACCACATGGGATTTTAATGAGTTTTTATTTTCTGAGTTTTCATTACACACGCTAATTCTTTTGATAAAGGAATGTTCTGGGAACATGGAAATACAAAAATGTTGGAACTAGTTGACTATTGTTTGCAATTTGTTTAATATAGTGAAAAGCACTGCTTTGAAGGGTTTTGTATGACCTATGACCTTCTGATGACTTTCCGTTGTGGCTTGATCACCCGCATTGGAAAGCCATTTGGATAATGAATTTATGGTCATTTGTAATACTGCTTTCAAAATAATTTGTGTAATTGGTAAATATGTTTCTTAGCCATATTTGTAATTTGGACCACTGTGAAGAGGGAGAGGGGCATTGCTTTTAACTAAGGATATGCTGCTTTAAGTCTATTTTCCTATGACCATAGGAGGTAAATAATTTTTCTTTTTGGAGTTTTTTTCAGTTTAGTTTTACATTACTCTCATACGGAGAGATGTGTGTAAAACATGGGGAGGATTCAGTTTAGTTTTACATTACTCTCATACGGAGAGATGTGTGTAAAACATGGGGAGGATTCAGTTTAGTTTTACATTACTCTCATACGGAGAGATGTGTGTAAAACATGGGGAGGATTCAGTTTAGTTTTACATTACTCTCATACGGAGAGATGTGTTAAAACATGGGGGAGGATTCAGTTTAGTTTTACATTACTCTCATACGGAGAGATGTGTGTAAAACATGGGGAGGATTCAGTGTTGTTTTACATTACTCTCATACGGAGAGATGTGTGTAAAACATGGGGAGGATTCCGTGTTGTTTTACATTACTCTCATACGGAGAGATGTGTGTAAAACATGGGGAGGATTCAGTGTTGTTTTACATTACTCTCATACAGAGAGATGTGTGTAAAACATGATTCAGTGTTGTTTTACATTACTCTCATACGGAGAGATGTGTTAAAACATGGGGAGGATTCCGTGTTGTTTTACATTACTCTCATACGGAGAGATGTGTGTAAAACATGGGGGAGGATTCAGTTTTTTGAGGGTTTGAATTGAAGTTATACAACTTAAGTGATATGTGAATGAGTGTATTGTATTGTTGAGTGTATTGTATTGTTGTGTTTGTTTTGTTCTATTCCCGAGGTATAGGTCTAATTTCTTGATCCTTGGCTCTACGATGGAGTTGACAGTGAGATGGGGAGTATAAACCAATTTGAAAGAATAGTTTCAATAGAATGTTTTGATATTCTCTGTGAAATATGTTTAGATATGTGTATTAAGAATAATTGGTAAAAGTAATAATTTATCATGTAGTTAATGAACTGAACTAAACTGTTGTTCTGATCTGTTCTTTCGAGGTTATCATGAAAAGTGACATCAGACGGTATCTTAATGCATGGAAGAGATATTTGGACCGAATAGTGTGTGTACCTCAAACCCCCCTCTAACTGGCTGAAGAAGAGTGACAAAGGCGTTGAAGGCTTTCCGAACCACTTCTACCGAGAGAAAAGAACCAAGCCAGAAATTGGTGTACAGTCTCAGATCTAAGCTATCAACTGCTTTTCTTTCATGTTTCTCTCATACTGTGAGAGTCCACTTGGAGTGATCATGGAGAAATATCTGTTCTAACATTTTCTTATGATGCTGGTATATTGGTTGACGAATGGACAAGACATGAGTGGTAAAGATGAGACATTGAAATTGGGACATTGTCATGGGCCGTCCACTTTGAACTGTAAAGCTATCTGAAGAAGAACGAAAGAGACGCTAGAAGATTCAGTGCCTGAGAGGGGGGTTGGTCAACTGTGCCATTAAATTGTTTATACTTTTGTGGTATCAGGTTGATTGAAGAGGTCTACACCATGTAAATTGTAATAATTTAGAATAAGAATGCATTGAGATACTGATCTGTATTATAATCATGATTAAGTTAATAGTTAATAGTAGAATTATGGGATAATTATACTGAATGTAAGTAAATCTGCTAATATTGATGTGTGTTAAATTGAGGTTTTTACTTTGAGTGATAAGACACATTTGAATCACTGAGGAATGCTATTCTAAATATTGGTTGGATAAATAGTTGGGTTGTTACTTATGATTTGGAATATGAATGATTTCAATGACCTATTCTCTATTCCTGAGTATATTTCTGAGCATGAGGACTTAGAGGGATGTCTGTCCTATATGTTGTGAGGAGGCCTGTGTTTGTGTTTGTAACACTGGTTCTCATGTAACTTAGGGAGCATTTCTAAATATTGGTTATGTTTTTAATTTCCCAAATGGATTATTCTGTGTTATTAAACATGTGCAAGTTTGTCTTGTAGAATAAAGGTTCTAAACTTAGTTTCAGAAGGGAGAAAGCTTACATATAACCTAAGGTATTTGACATTGAGGGGATTTGAATTTTTATTTCCTTTTAAATATTGAGTATGTAATTAATATTCTGATTCTTTAGAAGGGACAATGTCCCTGGGAGGGGAATGTTGGGAAATAATCAGAATTAGTTGGTAACATAGGTAAGATGTTTTATATTCATCATATGTTTGTAAGTTACTTCTCATCAGAATGTTTACTTTTTATTTGTCACATACACATGGTTAGCAGATGTTAATGCGAGTGTAGCGAAATGCTTGTGCTTCTAGTTCCGACAATGCAGTAATAACGAACAAGTAATCTAACTAACAATTCCAAAAACTACTGTCTTATACACAGTGTAAGGGGATAAAGAATATGTACATAAGGATATATGAATGAGTGATGGTACAGAGCAGCATAGGCAAGATACAGTAGATGATATCGAGTACAGTATATACATATGAGATGAGTATGTAAACAAAGTGGCATAGTTAAAGTGGCTAGTGATACATGTATTACATAAGGATGCAGTCGATGATATAGAGTACAGTATATGCGTATGCATATGAGATGAATAATGTAGGGTAAGTAACATTATATAAGGTAGCATTGTGGCTAATGATAGTGGCTAATGATATATTTACATAATTTCCCATCAATTCCCATTATTAAAGTGGCTGGAGTTGAGTCAGTGTCATTGTCAGTGTGTTGGCAGCAGCCACTCAATGTTAGTGGTGGCTGTTTAACAGTCTGATGGCCTTGAGATAGAAGCTGTTTTTCAGTCTCTCGGTCCCAGCTTTGATGCACCTGTACTGACCTCGCCTTCTGGATGATAGCGGGGTGAACAGGCAGTGACTCGGGTGGTTGATGTCCTTGATGATCTTTATGGCCTTCCTGTAGCATCGGGTGGTGTAGGTGTCCTGGAGGGCAGGTAGTTTGCCCCCCGGTGATGCGTTGTGCAGACCTCACTACCCTCTGGAGAGCCTTACGGTTGAGGGCGGTGCAGTTGCCATACCAGGCGGTGATACAGCCCGCCAGGATGCTCTCGATTGTGCATCTGTAGAAGTTTGTGAGTGCTTTTGGTGACAAGCCGAATTTCTTCAGCCTCCTGAGGTTGAAGAGGCGCTGCTGCGCCTTCTTCACGATGCTGTCTGTGTGAGTGGACCAATTCAGTTTGTCTGTGATGTGTATGCCGAGGAACTTAAAACTTGCTACCCTCTCCACTACTGTTCCATCGATGTGGATAGGGGTAATACTGTGGCCGGGTTGCAGTCATCTGTTCTCTGTCAGGACTAAGTTACTTGGGCCGCAGAGAGGGGAGAGGTCAAGCGTGTATCTCTTGGCTCCACAATGTCTGTGTGCCAGTCAATGTGTCTCTGTGATCTTGTCAAGATAGGGTGGATGTGATATATGCCTGTTGATATGAGGATTTGTTTTATGGTTCTGAGTTTGAGAAAAGAACATAGTTTAGGAGATAAAGCTGAACGATAAATTATGGCCAATGCTGTCTGGCTATGTGTGTCTTTGCTATAAAGGATCTCAGTTGCAATGTGTAAGGGACTCTCAGATAATTCATTTATAGACACTGAATTGATCTGAGAGTCACAGGGTTGTGATGGAGCTCATATAATTAAAGATGGGCTTTATGATTAATAACTCTGACTTGTGTGGTGGTTTGCTCTCATGATTTGGTAAATACAGGAAATTTCCACGACACCTATGATCAAGATTATCCTACCAATGGGACTGTAATATCTTATGTTTCACAGAGTCGTCGCTGAACGACGACACGGATAATATAGAGCTGGCAGGATTTCGCATGCACCGGCAGAACAGAGAAGCTACGTCTGGTAAGACGAGGGGTGGGGTGTGTGTCTATTTGTCAATAACAGCTGGTGTGCGATGTCTAATATTAAAGAAGTCTTGAGGTATTGCTCGCCTGAGTACCGTATGATAAGCTGTAGACCACAATATCTACCGAGAGAATTCTCATCTATATTATTCATAACCGTGTATTTACCACCACAGAATGATGCTAGCACTAAGCCCGCACTCAACCAACTCTTTTAGGCCATACGCAAATAAAATAATGCTCACCCAGAAGTGGCGATCCTAGTGGCCGTGTACTTTAATGCAGGCAAACTTAAACCCGTTTTACCTCATCTCTAGCAACATGTCACATGTGCAACCAGAGGGGAAAAAAACTCTGGACCACCTTTACTCCACACACAAAGATGCAAACAAAACTATCCCCCACCCTCCATTTGGCAAATCTGACCATAATGCTATCCTCCTGTTTCCTGCTTACAAGCTAAAACTAAGGCAGGAAGTACCAGTGACTCGCTCAATACGGAACTGGTCAGATGACACGGATGCTTCTCTACAGGATGGTTTTGCTAGCACAGGCTGGAATATGTTCCGGGATTCATCCAATGGCATTGAGGAGTATACCACCTCAGTCATCAGCTTCATCAACAACTGCATTGACGACATCGTCCCTACAGTGACCGTACATACATATTCCAACCAGAAGCCATGGATTACAGGCAACATCCGCATCGAGCTAAAGGCTATAGCTGCCACTTTCAAGGAGCGGGACACTAATCAGGATTCTTATAAGAAATCCCACTATGCCGTCAGATGAACCATCAAACAAGCAAAGCGTCAATACAGGATTAAGATTGATTCCTACTACACAGGCTCTGATGCTCGTCAGATGTGGCAGGGCTTCAAAACTATAAAGGACTATAAAGGGAAACCCAGAAGCAAGCTGCCCAGTGACACGAGCATACCAAATTACTTGAATGCCTTTTATGCTCGCTTCGAGGCAAGTAACACTGAAGCATGCACGAGAACACCAGCTGTTCTGGATGACTGTGTGATAACGCTCTCGCTAGCCGATGTGAGCAAGACCTTAAAACAGGTCAACATTTACAAAGCCGCAGGGCCAGACAGATTACCAGGATGTGTACTCAAAGAATGTGCAGACCAACTTCACTGATATTTTCAAACTCTCCAGGACAGAGTCTGTAATACCTACATGTTTCATGCAGACCACCAAAGTCCCTGTGCCCAAGGAAGCGAAGGTAACCTGCCTAAATTATTACCGCCCGTAGCACTCACAACGGTAGCCATGAAGTGCTTTGAAAGGCTGGTCTTGGCTCACATCAACAGCATCTTCCTGGATACCCTAGACCCACTCCGATTCACATACCGCCCCAACACATCCACAGATGACCCAATCTCAATCGCACTCCACACTGCCCTTTCCCACCTGGATAAAAGGAACACCTATGTGAGAATGCTGTTCATTGACTACAGCTCATCATTCAACACCATAGTGCCCATGAAGATCATCACTAAAGCTAAGGACCCTGGGACTAAACACCTCCCTCTGCAACTGGATCCTGGACTTCCTGACGGGCTACCCCAGGTGGTAAGGGTAGGCAACAACACGTCTACCACGCTGATCCTCAACATGGGGGCCCCTCAGGGGTGTGCACTTAGTCCCCTCCTGTACTCCCTGTTCACCCACAACTGCATGGCCAAACATGACTCCAACACCATCATTAAGTTTGCTGACAACACAACAGTGGTAGGCCTGATCACCGACAACGATGAGACTGCCCATAGGGAGGAGGTCAGAGACCTGGTAGTGTGGTGCCAGGGCAACAACCTCTCCCTCAATGTGAGCAAGACAAAGGAGCTGATCATGGACTACAGGAAAAGGCAGGCCGAACAGGCCCCCATTACCATCGACGGGGCTATAGTTGACCGGGTCGAGAGTTTCAAGTTCCTTGGTGTCCACATCACCAACAAACTATCATGGTCCAAACACACAAAGACAGTCATGAAGAGCGCACGACAACACCTTTTCCCCCTCAAAGATGTTGCATGGGTCCCCAGATCCTCAAAAGGTTCTACAGCTGCACCATCGAGAGCATCCTGACCGGTTGCATCACTGCCTGGTATGGCAACTGCTCGGCATCTGACCGTAAGGCGCTACAGAGGGTAGTGCATACGGCCCAGTTCATCACTGGGGCCAAGCTTCCTGCCATCCAGGACCTATGTAATAGGCATTGTCAGAGGAAAGCCCAAGAAATTGTCAGACTCCAGTCATAGACTGTTTTCTCTGCTACCGCACGGAAAGCGGTACTGGAGCGCCAAGTCTAGGACCAAAAGGCTCCTTAACCTCTCTGCGCACAGAACCCGTTAGCGAGATGAAATTCGACAACATACGGTGATCGCTACATAAATAGTCATATTAAACATTCATGAAAATACAAGTGTCTCACATGTTTCGAAAGCCTAGAATCTTGCTAATCCAACTGCGTTGCCAGATTTAAAAAAGGATTTACTGCGAAAGAATACGATGCGATTATCTGAGGATAGAGCCCCATAAAAAACAACTATTTCAACCAGCACAGGCGTAACAAAATCACAAACGGCAATAAAATAAATTGTTTACCTTTGACGATCTTCCTCTGTTTGCAATCCCAATGCTCATTGTTACACAATGAATGGTCTTTTGTTTGATAAAATCCATTTTTATAGCCTAACACGAAACATTTTGTGAACCGCTTGTGTCGTGAATTCCGTCTCATTCCATTTTCGACGACACACTCGAGGTAAATACACACACAAAACGTGACTTTTCCAGTCATGTTTGGTTTCATTGCAATCAACTGGTTTGTTTGTAACACAACCAAACGTGATGGGTCATTTCACGGGACGTATTGACTGAAAGAAAACGATTTGAAGACAACAAGTAATGACATCATTGTGCACCAATGATAAGACCTCTGTTTCGTTGATTGACTGTATTTTAACCCAATGACCACTGATCGTCTTGAAAATCTAGCTGGGTAGATAGCCAATGAGCTGAGGTAAACGGCAATATGTAATGTTTATGTGTTGGAAGACCAACCCATGTAGTAAACTCCGGCGTAAAGAGGTTCATTCACCATTGATGATTCATACCGGAAGGCGCAACGCATGTTACGCACAGCATTGTTTTGGTAAAGCGCATATTCAGCTGTTTATATGTCAGTTTGTATTGTGACTAAGTCAGGGAAAGCTAAATCTAAGTCTAGATATATAGATGTACACACAATTTTAGAAGAAATTGATCGAGGACGATTCATTTAGCGATTCCCAAATGGAGGAATATTTTTTGAACGGAGAGGACATTGTTTTGGACTGGTAAGTTCTTCTCATGCTAATGCCGTTGTTTGAAATTAATAATATAAAATAGTATTTGTGAAATTAAATAGCCTATTTGAGGCTGTTGAGGGGAGGGCAAGCCCACAACAATTGCCAAAGTGAAATGGAGACCGTAGATACAGCTGGTCTGTTGTAATATAATAAAGACAGTATATCTAGCTGGTCTGTCATAATATAATAGAGAGAGTAGATCTAGCAGGTCTATAATAATATATTCAACCTTATGTTCTCTGTACTCTATATCCATCTGTTTATTATACCTGTTGATACAGGGCTCATATGTGAAACTATTCTAACTGAACATTTTCTTTCACAGTGACACTGACTCCGAATGGGAGCCCCCAGTGCCAAGGTGTCCATCCCCCACTGAAGCTGGTTCATCCAGCTCCTGCCACAAGTGGTGTTCATCTGCCCAAATGTATTTCTGCAGCCATGGATGTGTCTCAGGGCCAAAAGGGCACAGCATGGAGGCATCGCTGTGTTCTTTGCAAAATGAAGTCCCCCATCACCTGCATTACATGCTTGGTGACCCTCTGCTTTACAGCAGAAAGACACTGCTATGGCACCTGGCATCAGCAGCACAATATTGTGAAGAGGACTGAGGGTCTTCCAAATATTGAAAGTTTTATTTTGTAAATGTATATTTATTTATTTTCATGTTTTTTCTCCATTTTGGGGGGTGTATTAGAGGTGTATTAGAATACCATTTTGGTATTTTGTATATAGTTATTCCATTCAAAATGTATAACTTCACCAATTTGGCCACTTAGGTACATTTGGGCTACTTGTGTGGGACACCTGGGTGACTTCATGATAAATGTCATGTAGCAAACTCATTTTGGAAGTTATCATTCTGAAACTTTGCACAAGTACTGTTGCCCTCTTATGCTTTCACTGAAATTGTCCCCATCATCCTATCCATTTGTTTTGTCTTGTTCATTTAAAAGATGAAACAACAATAAAAATAAAAAACATGTTTTTTTCATTGTATTATTTAAACCAGATCTATTGTGTTATATTCTCCTACATTCAATTCACATTTATACAAACTTCAGAGTGTTTTCTTTCAAATGGTACCAAGAATATTCATATCCTTGGTTCTGTGCCTGAGTTACAGGCAGTTAGATTTGGGTATGTCTTCAGGCGGAAATTGAAAAAGTAGGGGTTAGCTCTAAGAGGTTTTAACAGTTTCTACCCGCAAGCCATAAGACTGCTGAACAATTGATCAAATGGCCACCACCGATTTTTTATCTATGCATAGTCACTTTAAAAAATGTTTTTACCTTTATTTGTACTGGTTTTTCTCATTGAGATAACATCTCTTTTCCAAGAGAGACCTGGTCCAATAGCAGCAGGGGGAACAACGTTTCAGACAAAACAACGTACATACACTAACACAACATTAAACAAAACTATAGACACACATACATTACAACAAAAACATTTGACATTAAAAACATGAAAGTCTTGACTAAAAACTGGCCTAAAGACAATTACACTCTTCTAAGATATGTACATTAAGTGTTTAAACTCCATCAACGAAACTAGATCATCAAATTTTTAAATGTTCAGGAGAGAATTCCAGGACCATGACCTGTTCTAAGTTTTGGTACTGTTAGAAGAAAATGAGAATGGGACCGTAATTGATATTTATTTACGACCTGACTAAAAAAAGAGTTGTTAAAAAAGAGTTTTAGGCGCACCACATATGGTGCGCCTAAAAAAAAAGCAGTGATGTTGGTAACGGCATAGTAATGTTCGTTTTGCACATAAAAGTACAGAATCTGAGGATGAGGTTGGGGGTTGTTTTGGAACTTCAAGAGAGCTGCATTAGCTCTACTGTGGTACAAAACCACAATCTTGATATTCAGAAAGTTTTCAAATTTGACTATGTCAGTGAAAGCCACAGCATCCTGTATACCGAGACCCACGTCCGTTTGGAGCTCTCTAGCCTTTTGCAATGCCGCTAGATCAGTACATCCAGGGTTGAGTAAATGTGCTAGGCCTATTGCAAAGCATAGCTTATTACCTGGATTGTGAATGTTTATGAGGTAGGCCCTTTTATTGCTCATGATTTCTGACTGCATTAGGCTATCAAGCTTCCTTCTCTGACCCCCACCACCCTGGGGTTGACGTATTATTTGCACTACAAGCTCGAGGGTCCGATCTGCTATGACAGATAAATTTGACTGAACAAGTCGTTCAAGCGGTGCGATAAATTGTTCAAGATCTGCTTCGCTATTGGGTAAAATAAGAGATACCGTGTTATGCAGGCTATCTCCACAAATTTCCAACTGTATGACATCACGTGGTTCGCCATAATCTCTTGCCCTGTCTAACAGATCGTTCAGAGTGTCCAATATCATTACGTAAAACACAGCATTGTCAAGATTCTGATTCACCCAAGTGAAATTGAAAAACTGTCGAATCTCTGTATTGTTGAATTTATTTCGGTACACAACCCGGACACCTCGATCAATACCATCTCCCTCCTGATTTATTAGACTATTTTCCAATTCCCCAAAAACATTGTGTTGCGTTCCAGACTCTACGGACATGGGCGTTAACGGTTGGGATGTCGAAGATGGCGTGTGGGATGCCGAAGATATCTGGCTCTCGTTCATCTGATTAATTAGGGATATGAGGGCTTCAGGAATCTGTGATAACAGGTTTTCATCGGGCGTCCCTGACTCGTTCATACGATTAATCATTTCTAGAAGTTCGGCTAGAATCTGTGATAATATGCTTTCATCTATCGGTATTATGTCTGATACCCCCGCCTCGTTCATACGATTAATAATTTCTAGAAGTTCGGCTAGAATCTGTGATAATATGCTTTCATCTATCGGTATTATGTCTGTTACCCCGCCTCGTTCATACGATTAATAATTTCAAGGAGTTCTGGCGGTATCTGTGATAAGAGGCTTTAAACTGTCTCAACTTGTTCTGGTGGTTATGCCATTTGGATAATTAAGGATGTGCGTTCTTGGGTATTTCTGGAATGATCCGTGTTACATATATGATTTTAGCGCCTGTATTTGCGTTTTTAATCGGTTTGCTGTTTAACATGCGTGGAATTGTCCTATGCCAGAATGAGAGATCGTCTCGGTACTGTCTCTCAAGTAAAACCCTCATTCGTTTGTGTAGCAAAACCTTCCTCGATTTCAAAGCCCTGGAAAAGACTGTGAAAAACCTTGCTTGTTCTATTTCAGATCCGGATGTTGCCACCGTAGAATTGGCAGACTCTAGAAGGTTGGCTGCATCCCATAATAGCCGGTCGTCTGCCTCTGAAATGTCATTTAAAACAGGGATATCCGCCGTTTTGGGTGTTTTCATTGGGAATGTTCGGTGAGCCGGATCCCCCTGCTCTAGATGTATGGTGTCTTATTTGCCGTTATACGCCGGGGAGGAGTCTGATAGAAAATAATACAAACAAAATAGGTTATTATATATAAAAATATGTTAGATACATTTCAGGTATAATACTCTATATTAACAATACATAATTAAAATACCTCTGCTTTTTGGGCGCGGGCTGTTCTGACGAGTCGCGGAAACCGGGGGTCGTGACTTTTTTCATCAAATGTTCCCGATTCTGCAGGGCCGGTCTCGTTGCATTTGTCCTTGTTTTAACATATTCAAGCCTAAAAAATGTATAAATAATAAAACTATGTATAACTAATAATATATATATATATATATATATATATATATATATATATATATATATATATAATGACTTCATACCGTGTCCATGGAGTGCCTGATCGTGAAGCCACAAGTTCCCTGCACAGTAGTACTTTTCTGGGGGGTGGATTTAGAGCAATGTACAAGAGCCCTCGTTATGCGTTGCTTGTTGGGGCCTGGAATGTGTAGAGAGTGGGTGGAGGTTCCCGGGGGAGTTGGCAGGAAGTTTAAATTCTCTGTTCTCGGTGTGTTGTAAAAAACGTTTGTGCAGTACGGGAGAATTGCATCTGTGTCATCGAATGTGTCATCTGCTCCAACGAAGTCATTCAGGGTCCATAAGGAGCCCGTTATCCTTCTTGGCTGTAAATACAAAAAAATAGTTTTTAATATAGGGTGTACACTTTTTGTTTTTAAATATATAAATATTCTTGGGTATGTGATTATTTGGACTTCGTCGAAAATAGTGTGATGGGGTTGGCTGCATGGGTTTGCGTCTGAGAATCACCGGCCAACACGGTCTGTTCCAGATCATTTAAACCTCTTAAAAGCTGCATTAATGATGGGGACCCTACAAACGTTAGATAATATTAAGTTATTTGTCCTATATACATTAAAAAATTATAGGAATACAGAAATTGACCCCGTTTAAAACACATATAACTCCAGTTTAATATTACAATAATATCCATAATATTCAAACAATCCCCCGCATCCAAATCTAATATATATTTTTCACGAACTCACCTTCAGAAATCTCCATTAGGAGTGATTCACTGATGATCTTCTTCATCTGTCCTGGCCGATAAATATTCGGGGCTGTTGGCCTGGAGGTTTGCACTAAAGCGGTGCTAACAGAGAGGATCGGTTGTCACTACACTCGCTCCATGGTCGTGTCCCTAACTAGAGATAGTAAGGAATGAGTTTACCATGGCCGTGGTGGCATTTTTCGGGAAATATCCTGTATGTCATAAAATGGGGCTAGAGTACCCCCAGAATGTTTTAGAGAACAAAAGGCAGTGAATTCAAACAACAGGAGGGGATGTCGAGACATTTTGTATGCATGTATTGCCTTTTGATTTCCTGCATCCTCAGGGTTAGCACCTTGGTGGGGTGTCCGATGTAAATTTATAGACTGGGGTGGGGGCACCAGACGCTGATTAGAAATAATTGTTTAACCCAGGGGTCGGTCTAGACATATTGTATTCTTTCTGGGGTGTTTGAACCACATCCTCTGAGATAAAATTCAGATTTGAAAGACCTGTGTGTTAATGAATCGAAAGTGCCCATTTTAAGAGACGCCGTCGCACTATTTGATGGGGGTCGGCAGATATCTGGACATACTGTATGCATGATAGTGCAAACCTTGGTTTCATACGATCCCCTACAGAGAGAGAGAAAGGGCCTTGAGTGCAGATGCCTGGGCATTGTTGAACACACACCCCCACGCCCCTCTTGTTTTTGAAACACACACACATCCTGGCCCGGCACACGCACACCCGCGCACGCACATGGCTTTTCCATAAGTATTTTTCTCCTGGGGCATGCATGTTGATAGATGGAAAGGACATATTCCTATCGTTAAAGGGTGAGATACTGTTTTAAATTCCTTTTATTTAATTCCAAAATATTTAGTACAAACTTTTTTAAGACATGTTAGAATTAATTACCCAATTTTACTGTGCAATATTTAAACATGCACCACGAGTGTTTATGTAAAAACATTGGCGGCCTACAGTTGTACATCATTACAACAACCCCAGTAATAAACTTTAATAACCTATAATGTTTATAACATATAGTTGTAGGAAAGACTATAAAATAATATTGTTTATTTTAAAAAAATTTTTAAGACATTGCATTTCCCGCGACAGACCAGGGCGTGAGAGAAAACGAGAGATCCCCTTTCGTTAAAGGGTGAGATACAACTTTAAAACCATTGATTTAATTCAAAATATTTAGTACATACATTTTAACACACGTTATAATTCAACCTTTTTACTATTTCTTACAGATAAAGGGGCTGGTTAGCCCTGACCATTATCTGTTTCCAATTCACCATCGCAAAGACGCTTGCCCGCTCCATCAAAGCTCCGTACGTTTTCACTCCAGGGAAAGATCCGCCTTCTGGCTTGTGAGTCCTGTGTTTGTCTCAACGATAACCTCGGCCATCGCCGTAATTGTTCACGATTTTGGAAAAGACTGTCCTGCTTATTCATAAGTGTTATGAAGATATGATAATCACTCCATTTAAAACTGAACACAGGCATAAAAAAGTTTACATCCTTGCATGCTTTGGAAAATGCATATGAACTGACAGATTTCGTCGCATTTGCACTATCAAATTGTTCACATGCTAAAATTGTCACTTTGGAGTCAGGGGTATATGCAATTGAAGCGATTCTTAGGGCCTTCAGATCACTGCGTCCGCAGACCAGTTCTTCAGAGCATGTCCGGGCTGAGTTGAACCGCTCAGGGCCTGTTCAATTTGACAGAGCGCAAGTCGGCTTATTTTAAGCCATTCTCTCATCCGTAGTGCAGGAGAAAAACTCCCGGGTTTTGCCCGATAAAGGGGTTTGGGGCTGCTGTCTGTGAATATCTTAACCGTAGATTCCTCAGGTTGGAATATGTAAGACATATGTCCCTCACTCGTACCCAAAACTCCTTTAAAACATTCTGGGGTCTCACACAAAACATCCTCCAGGCTTTTGTCATTGGGTTCATGACATGAGCCGCATAGCACCCCGAGAATTGGCCTAGGAGACATATTTTGCTGTTTTAATATTCTGGGTTTTATTTAAAAAATCTTGTTTACTGTTCTGGGGCCGGATGTCTTGTTCTGGACTTTATTTATAATGCGTCTGCCACACCCAATACCCCGGACATTCCTGTTTCATAGACAACAGCCCTAAGGTCAATAAAACAAGGGGGTGGGGGGCCATACTCGTTGAAATGTTCAAACACATCCCCCCAGTTCAAAGAGGTCCCTAGACATCAATCAGCATGACAACTTCAAAGGAATAGATACAATATGCATAAATTAGCACACCCTCTAATGCGTGAGAACAGGAACCGGATGCCCATATATGGGCATTAGCACGTGATCAGTTCCCGCCAGGATGTCCTGACCGGATGCCCAAATAAGGGCATGCACACGTCATCATGACATAGGGTCATAAATCAGACGTTTGACCTGCGCCGTCGACTTTATTCTCTCTGTGGTATCAGAAGTGCCAGTGCTGTGAACAGGTGTGGTGTCTCTTCCGTCCCCTTCACCACCTGTTGCACCTGGTGACCCCTCATCATCAGGCTTCTCCATGACTATAACCCCACCTGGTGACCCCTTATCATCAGGCCTCTCCATCACTATAACCCCACCTGGTGACTCCTTATCATCAGGCCTCTCCATCACTATAACCCCACCTGGTGACTCCTCATCATCAGACCTCTCCATCACTATAACCCCACCTGGTGACCCCTCATCATCAGGCCTCTCCATCACTATAACCCCACCTGGTGACCCCTCATCATCAGGCCTCTCCATCACTATAACCCCACCTGGTGACTCCTCATCATCAAGCCTCTCCATCACTATAACCCCACCTGGTGACTCCTCATCATCAGGCCTCTCCATCACTATAACCCCACCTGGTGAACCATCATCACCAGTCCTCTCCATCACTATAACCCCACCTGGTGAACCATCATCACCAGGCCTCTCCATCACTATAACCCCACCTGGTGAACCCTCATCATCAGGCCTCTCCATCACTATAACCCCACCTGGTGACCCCTCATCATCAGGCCTCTCCATCACTATAACCCCACCTGGTGACTCCTCATCATCAGGCCTCTCCATCACTATAACCCCACCTGGTGACCCCTCATCATCAGGCTTCTCCATGACTATAACCCCACCTGGTGACCCCTTATCATCAGACCTCTCCATCAATATAACCCCACCTGGTGACTCCTCATCATCAGGCCTCTCCATCACTATAACCCCACCTGGTGACCCCTCATCACCAGGCCTCTCCATCACTATAACCCCACCTGGTGGGAATCCCACCACCAAAAGATGGACGGGCTGCAGGAATCTTCAGAAGTCTGCCAGGGGGGGAATATGTTTTTAGAGGAAGGTCAAAACATCATTAGTGGTTTATTGTCACAACAAATACAATTATTGTATGATTAACAACACTAAAGATAGATGGGCTAAGATACATAAAAATCTATTCTGTTTCAAAGTACAATATACCCTCCATCAAATTATCAAAATATTAGTGCCAGAAATGATATTGTATTTTTAAGTAAAGAATAATAAATACATTTGCAAGTAGCCTCATTAAACTGTGACACTTGGTTAACACACTATGAACTGTACCAATATCCCAGACAATTGGTGTTGGTCTTAAGAGCTTTGTGACCCCTATTATTCAAAATGTGCTAAATTTGTGTCAGAAATTAGATATCTAGTGTGATCTAATCAGAGGTTTAGGTGGAGGTGCAAAGGGCTTTGAAAGAAAGTCGAGGCACGAGACTCACTTCCAGAGAGTGAGTGTAGTGACAGTGTGGCCATAACATAGTGTGTCTGCTTTCAAAGTCTAGTCTAGTCCTCCTTTATGATCAAATGCCCTGCATTATCCTCCCTATGGAAGTGCATCCCAGTGCTTCTACTTTATTTCAACTTCCTGCACTCACACACCACCAGCGATCGTGGCCTCACAGTCACACATTAGGGCCATAAGACTGATACCAATGCAGCACATTTGTGATGATAACACAAATTGTGAACCTCTATAATAATATATAATATAATAATAATAATAATATATGCCATTTATTGTTTGTACAGATGAACATGGTTCATTCAGGCATTTGGAAATTGTTCCCAAGGATGAACCAGACTTGTGGAGGTCTACAATTATTTTCTGAGGTCTTGGCTGATTTCTTTTGATTTTCCCATGATGTCAAGCAAAGAGGCACTGAGTTTGAAGGTAGGCCATGAAATACATCCACGGGTACACCTCCAATTGACTCAAATGATGTCAATTAGTCTATCAGAAGCTTTTAAAGCCATGACATCATTCTCTGGAATTTTCCAAGCTATTTAAAGGCACAGTCAACTTAGTGTATGTAAACTTCTGACCCACTGGAATTGTGATACAGTGAATTATAAGTGAAATAATCTGTCTGTAAACAATTGTTGGAAAAATTACTTGTGTCGTGCACAAAGTAGATGTCCTAACCGACTTGCCAAAACTATAGTTTGTTAAAACCTGTTGGGGCAAGTAGTTCCCCTCAGGGAACTCTACCCCCGTTCAGCTGAAAAGGTGGCTCAGGGAATCCCATCATGTCAGATTTTAAAAATGTTTTACAGCGAAAACACAACATATATTATATGTTATATTATATATTATATATTATATATGTTAGACCACCACCAAACCAAAGAAAAAACGCAGCCATTTTTTCCAGCCAAAGATAAAATCACAAATGCAGGATTAGAAATCAAATGAATTACTAAAATCTTCATCAGATTTTAATTAACCTTTTATTTAACCAGGCAAGTCAGTTAATAAGAACAAATTCTTATTTTCAATGACAGCCTAGGAACAGTGGGTTAACTGCCTGTTCAAGGGCAGAACGACAGATTTGTACCATGTCAGCTCAGGGTTTTGAACTTGCAACCTTCTGGTTACTAGTCCAACGCTCTAACCATTAGGCTACCCTGCCGCCCCAGATGACAGTCATATGACATGTTACACAGTACATTTATGTTTTGTTCGATAATATGCATTGTTATATCCACAAATCTCGGTTTACATTGACGCCATGTTCAGAAATTCCTCCAAAATATCCGGAGGAATTATAGAAAGCTACGCCAGATAACAGAAATACTCATCATAAACTTTGACTAAAGATACATGTTCTACATATAATGAAAGATACACTGGTTCTTAATGCAACCGCTGTGTCAGATTTTTTTTTTAAAGTTACGGAAAAAGCCTAACATTGCAATAATTTGAGACGGCGCTCAGACGTAACCGCCATGTTGGGGTCAACAGAAATACGAAATTACAACATAAATATTCCCTTACCTTTGATGATCTTTCATCAGAATGTAGTGCAAGGAGTCCTAGTTCCACAATAAATCTTTATTTTGTTCCATAATGTCCAATACTAGTGTCCAAGTAGCTGCATTTGCTATCACTTTCAGCTCACATGCCCAAGATAACTCGTCCAAGATACCTCGCACGAAAACTTCCAAAAGATATATTCCAGGTCGAATAAACTGGTCAAACTAAGTAGAGAATCAATCTTCAGGATGTTATTATCATATATATCCAATAACGTTCCAACTGGATCATACGTTTTCATCTGGGGCCGAATGGAACAGCCGTAGCACCCACAGAGAAATGCGCCACAGCAAAATGGCATTCTGTTGTGACACTGACTATTTTCCCCTCCCATTAGGTCACAGTTCATAGCAAATGCTCCATTACACTTTCTACTGAATGAGGACATCTAGTGGAAGGCGTAGGAAGTGCTTCCAGATCCATATCTTGTGGGAAAGGAGATGGCGATGACGTCAAAGTTGCCCCAACTTTCAGAATATCACTTCTTGTTTGGAAGATTGCCTGCCCTATGAGTTCTGATATACTCACAGACATAATTCAAACCGTTTTAGGAACTTCAGAGTGTTTTCTATCCAATAGTAATAATAATATGCATATATTAGCAATATAGGACAGAGTTTGATGCAGTTCACTATGGGCACGCAATTCATCCAAAGGGAAAATACTGCCCCTACCCTCATTAACAAGAAATTTGTGGAGTGGTTGAAAAACAAGTTTTAATGACTCCAACCTAAGTGTATGTAAACATCCAACTTCAACTGTATGTATTTTTTCATGACAAATAAAATCAATCAATTAATCCAAACTGTGCAGCGGCCAATTGATTAATG
The DNA here is from genome assembly GCF_018296145.1 of Oncorhynchus tshawytscha. NCBI lineage: Eukaryota > Metazoa > Chordata > Actinopteri > Salmoniformes > Salmonidae > Oncorhynchus > Oncorhynchus tshawytscha. The sequence goes on from NW_024609157.1 coordinate 41,435, forward strand.
GAAGGAGACATCTGTTACAAAACACCAAAAGGTTGAATGAGAGATTGTCAAGCGTTAGATACTGGGTAAAGCTAGAAGATAAGGAGGGATGTATTTTCTGTTTGTCGAGATTTACATAGTCTATTTATTGTGGTGTTGAAAAGGCACACCATGATATTGAAGGGCCTGAAGTCAGTATGTTTTGTTTATTGGTTGTGTTGTGTATTGGCCCAGAAACCTGTTGGTGGAAAAGGTGTTGCAACTATCTTCTAGAATTATAAATATGGCATCAAAATGTTGAAAGTCTGTTTTACCCCTTGCTGTTCATAGTCTGCAGCTGGCTCTGATCGTAGTGTAATGAAACAGGCAGGGAGAGTGAGCTCATATCTGGTGGTCAGGGAACCCTCAACCTTCTGGACCGTAGCCCTGCGTGGCACCGACCGTGCAACAAAAGCATGCTGACGTGGCAAAGTTGACATCCATATTTATTAACACAGGATTGATACAGTGTTTGTTATTTGTCGTAGTAAACATTATTTTGAGTTAATTATATGAGGGGAGAGTGTTGAATTTATTTTACAGTACAAGGGGAGAATCATGTGGTAATATTTGTATCTGTGGGGAGGGGGTGCATTTTTTTATGACACCTTGAGCTGGACCAGCCCCTGCCCCCAGTAAATTTTGACTTGTCACTTAGCAGAACTTTGGGGATATTACACAATGTCTTCGAAAGATTTCCTTGACATCAAATATACAGTTGAAACAGCATTTATAGTGCAGGCTAAAAATGATTGTGTTTATTGCCAGAAGCCCTTATAACTGCAGAATGTGTATTAAATATTTAAGTCCTTATTAGTTCCTTTTTAGGAATGTGCATAGTGGCTACATCGTAATGCCTACATCGTAATGTGTATATCATGTCTGCATCATAATGCCTACATCATAATGTGTATATCATGTCTACATCATAATGCCTACATCATAATGCCTATATCATATTGTCTACATCATGTGTAAATCATAATGCCTGCATCATAATGCCTGCAATCATAATGTCTGCCTCATAATGTCTGCCTCATAATGCCTGCATCATAATGTCTGCCTCATAATGCCTGCATCATAATGTCTGCCTCATAATGCCTGCATCATAATGTCTGCCTCATAATGCCTGCATCATAATGTCTGCCTCATAATGCCTGCATCATAATGTCTGCCTCATAATGCCTGCATCATAATGTCTGCCTCATAATGCCTGCATCATAATGCCTGCATCATAATACCTACATCATAATGCCTGCATCATAATACCTGCATCATAATGTCTGCCTCATAATGCCTGCATCATAATGTCTGCCTCATAATGACTATATCTGAATGTCTACATCATAGTGCCCATATTTACAAATGACATGTATGCATTAGTTACTCTTGTTACAATAAACTTATCACAGAAGGCTTTGTATAAAATAAATTGCATAGTCTTTAGAAAAGTCATATTTCATTTTTGAATGTCAATTTGGAAAGACAAAACACCCATTTATGGTATCAAAACATGCAACAAGAATGTGGTTCAGGGCTTGTATCTGTAAATATTAACTTTATAGAAGTCCTTACCTGCTGAGTTGGTACCCAGAGTCATATGTCTACAAGTGGAGATGCAGCTTGAACATTTTCCCTTTCTAGTCAGTCAGGTTATTCCTTGTAAGTCATGGAGGTCATTCCGGTCTGTCAAGTTCGTGTGCAGGAGCAGTTGCCCCTCCCTCACATGCCGCTTGCCTCACCTGGGAGAACTTTAGGGATTTCATTTTTTCTATCCTCAAAAGACTACAACAGCCAAAAGGCTGTTGAAACACAATCAAAGCAAACAGCAAATGCACCCAACAAGTTTGTAGAGTCACAAGCTTGATGTAGTCATTGGGTACTAGGAATATGGGACTAAATACTAAACTTTTGACTACTTTAATACACATATAAGTGAATTTGTCCCAATACTTTTAGGCCCCTAAAATGGGGACTATGTACAAAAAGTGCTGTAGTTTCTAAACAGCACCTGATATTTGATGAAAATACCCTCAAATTAAAGCTGACAGTCTAGTCTGCACCTTAACCTCGTAGTCATTTCAAATCCAAAGTGCTGGGCTACAGAGCCAAAACAACAACAAAAATATGTCACTATCCCTTTTGGAGCTCACTTTATCTGTTTGATGGCAACCCTGGATGATGAATGTGTGACCCTTTGCAATATTGTCATCTTTTTGGCTAACCACATTGGAACATTCAAATCTTTAAGGAAATTAACTGGCAGAACAGGTTTAAGCAAAGTATATTGCTAGCGTTTTCAGGAAGGAGTCTCCATGGTGATAGGAGGGACATGAGGCAGTCTAGGGGCAAGGGCAGGACAGCCACCTGATGACAATAACTGCCCTACAAAGGCAAAGAACAATAACTATGCTTCAGAAAGGAAACACAATGTAGAAACATGTTAAAATATATATTAAATATTTTAAAGAATTAATAATGCAAGTCTTGGCGATATAGGCTCTGCTGCTTCAGGGTAGGTCACTTCACAGTGAGCATGGTAGGCTTTACCATTCAGCAGGATAACAGAACCTAACAGGTGGAAGCTGGGGTGGTGGTAGGAGCAAAAGAAGCAAACGCATACCAGCAGTAACAGCAAGGATGTGTGAGCAGAACCGGTCAGCTTAAATAGATAACCTAGGTGTGATTGTTACTAGCATCTAATTGGTGTAATCTCAGCTAATGCGTCAGCTGAATTGGGCACTCAGGTTCCATTTCTAAGCTGGCTTCACTTCATAAACAGTGAAACTGAAAAAAATAGCAATATGCAGCTGCTACATACATTTTGGACTTAAATTATATAGAGTGATTTTAGAAGAATTTAATTAACTAATAAATGCCTTATGAGCTTATGAACTCTCTTGCTCCATCCAAACCCATAATATAAGCTTGTCTCTCTCTCTTTCAGTATAAGGTTAACGATTTAGTCATGGAGAATGTACAGTCGTTGCCAAAAGTTTTGAGAATGACACAATTAATTTCCACAAAGTTTGCTGCTTCAGTGTCTTCAGATATTTTTGTCAGATGTTACTATGGAATATTGAAGTATAATTACAAGCATTTCATATGTGTCAAAGGCTTTTATTGTCAATTACATGAAGTTGATGCAAAGAGTCAATATTTGCAGTGAGGACCCTTCTTTTTAAGACCTCTGCAATCCGCCCTGGCATGTTGTCAATTAACTTCTGAGCCACATCCTGACTGATGGCAGCCCATTCTTGCATAATCAATGCTTGGAGTTTGTCAGAATTTGTTGGTTTTTGTTTGTCCACCCACACCTTGAGGGTTGACCACAAGCTCTCAATGGGATTAAGGTCTGGTGTGTTTCCTGGCCATGGACCCAAAATATCAATGTTTTGTTCCCCTCCCCACTTAGTTATCACTTTTTCCTTATGGCAAGGTGCTCCATCATGCTGGAAAAGCCATTTTTCGTCACCAAACTGTTCCTGGATGGTTGGGCGAAGTTGCTCTCGGAGGATGTGTTGGTACCATTATTTATTCATGGCTGTGTTCTTAGGCAAAATTATGAGTGAACCCACTCCCTTGGCTGAGAAGAAACCCCACACATGAATGGTCTCAGGATGCTTTACTGTTGGCATGACACAGGACTGATGGTAGCGCTCACCTTGTCTTCTCCGGACAAGCTTTTTTCCGGATGCCCCAAACATTCGGAAAGGGGATTCATCAGAGAAAATGAGTTTACTCCAGTCCTCAGCAGTCCAATCCCTGTACCATTTGCAGAATATCAGTCTGTCCCTGGTGTTTTTCCTGGAGAGAAGTGGCTTCTTTGCTGCCCTTCTTGACACCAGGCCATCCTCCAAAAGTCTTCGCCTCACTGTGAATACAGATCAAATCAAATCAAAATCAAATGTATTTATATAGCCCTTCGTACATCAGCTGATATCTCAAAGTGCTGTACAGAAACCCAGCCTAAAACCCCAAACAGCAAGCAATGCAGGTGTAGAGGCACGGTGGAAAGGAAAAACTCCCTAGAAAGGCCAAAGCCTAGGAAGAAACCTAGAGAGGAACCAGGCTATGTGGGGTGGCCAGTCCTCTTCTGGCTGTGCCGGGTGGAGATTATAACAGAACATGGCCAAGATATTCAAATGTTCATAAATGACCAGCATGGTCGTATAATAATAAGGCAGAACAGTTGAAACTGGAGCAGCAGCACGGTCAGGTGGACTGGGGACAGCAAGGAGTCATGTCAGGTAGTCCTGGGGCATGGTCCTAGGGCTCAGGTCCTCCGAGAGAGAGAGAGAGAGAAAGAGAGAATTAGAGAACGCACACTTAGATTCACACAGGACACCGAATAGGACAGGAGAGGTACTCCAGATATAAACTGACCCTAGCCCCCGAGACATTAACTACTGCAGCATAAATACTGGAGGCTGAGACAGGAGGGGTCAGGAGACACTGTGGCCCCATCCGAGGACACCCCCAGACAGATGCACTCACACCTGCCTGCTGCCATTCCTGAGCAAGCTCTGTACTGGTGGTGCCCCGATCCCGCAGCTGACTCAACTTTAGGAGATGCTGGACTTTCTTGGGCTCCCTGAAGCCTTCTTCACAACAATTGAACGGCTCTCCTTGAAGTTCTTGATGATCCGATAAATGGTTGATTTAGTTGCAATCTTACTGGCAGCAATATCCTTGCCTGTGAAGCCCTTTTTGTGCAAAGCAATGATGACGGCACGTGTTTCCTTGCAAATAACCATGGTTGACAGAGGATGAACAATGATTCCAAGCACCACCCCCTTTTGAAGCTTCCAGTCTGTTATTCGAACTCAATCAGCATGACAGAGTGATCTCCAGCCTTGTCCTTGTCAACACTCACACCTGTGTTAACGAGAGAATCACTGACATGATGTTAGCTGGTCCTTTTGTGGCAGGGCTGAAATGCAGTTGTCATGCTGTGTGTGTAGGTTGCAGGGAAGTCAGGTGCAGGAGAATCAAACTTGGTATAATGGAGTAGTTTAATAACGTGAAACAAAAAGCTCCAAAACCAACGTACATAATGAAATAAATGTGGGTACAGGAACCAGTCGCACACCAGTCCATAAAACACGAGCATAACAATAAACAATCTCTGACAAGGACATGAGGGAAAACAGAGGGTTAAATACACAACATAATAATGAATGGGATTGGAACCAGGTGTGTAGGAAGACAAGACAAAACCAATAGAAAATGAAACATGGATCAATGATGGTTAGAAACTGGTGACGCAGAGCACCCCCTGAAAACCTGAGGTAAGGCTGACCGAGACCCCCAGACGTTCCATGAACGCCTTCCAGACCCTTGACGTAAATTGGGGACCCCGATCAGACACTACATCCTCAGGCATCCCATAGTGCCGGAAGACGTGTGTAAACAGGGCCTCCACATTTGTAGGGCCGTAGGGAGACCGGGCAAAGGGAGGAGACGACATGAACTTAGAAAAACGATCCACAACGACCAGGATCGTGGTGTTACCCTGTGAAGGTGCGACCACAGCCATTGTGGAACGGGTAAGGGTTGTAACTTACCTCTGGGCAGGTGTCTAGGAGCCTTGCACTGGGCGGAGGAAACATAAACCTGTCCTTAGCTAAAGTGGGCCACCAGTACCGCCCACTAAGACAGTGCACCGTCCGACTGATCCCAGGATGACCAGAGGAGGGTGAAGTGTGGGCCCAATAGATCAGCCGGTCGCAGACAGCAGACGGAACGTACAGACGCCCAGCTGGACACTGAGGGGGAATGGGCTCTGCACGTAACACCCGCTCAATGTCCGCGTCCAGCTCCCACACTACCGGCGTCACCAAACAAGAGGATGTTTAGCCCCCTCAAGCCAATGTCTCCACACCTTCAAAGCCTTAACGACAGCCAACAGCTCCCGGTCCCCCACGTCATAGTTTCGCTCCGCCGGGTAGAGGTTCTTAGAGAAGGTGGAGGTGAAGTTTCGGTGATAAGCTAACCAGGGTTGGCCTAGCACCACGGGATACGCAGGAGAGTCAATAAGGGAAATACTAATATTTCCTGTGTGACCCCCTGCGTTACCATACTCAAAGGAGCGGTGGCCTCCCTGATAAGCCCTGACCCTAATGGTCGACTATCTAAGGCGTGAACGGGGAAAGGCATATCCACGGGAACAATAGGCGTCCCTAAATTATGAGCTAACACTTTAAAAATCCCAGCCGCGCCTTTATCTACTAGCGCCTTATGCTGGGAACGACGGGAAAATTCAGGAAAAGTGACAGACACAAATATATGTGCGACAATGGGCTCTGGGTGAGAATGGGATTGGAACAAGGTATGTAGGAATACAAGACAAAACCAATAGAAAATGAAACATGGATCAATGATGGCTAGAAGACCGGTGACATCAACTGCCGAGCACCGCCCGAACAAGGCGAGGCATCGACTTCGGCAGAAGTCGTGACAGCAGTGGAAATGTTTTTGGGGATTCAGTTCATTTGCATGGCAAAGAGGGACTTTGCAATTAATTGCAATTCATCTGATCACTATTCATAACATTCTGGAGTATATGCAAATTGCCATCATACAAACTGAGGCAGCAGACTTTGTGAAAATTCATACTTGTGTCATTCTCAAAACTATTGGCCACGAAGAAATATTTAACTTTGCATAAATATAGTTTAACACCGTCATTTACTTCATGTTAGCTAGCTTTTACATATTCTGTTTGCTATCTACCTTACCATATCTGGGTATTTGTGTTTCAATGTGAGTTCAACCATAATTGTTCTGCAGGATTGTGCCATGTTTATACTGGTGATAACTGGATCACTGGCTGTCTCATGGTGTGTGTCATGTTTGGGATGACCTGAACTCAGAGCCTGATACCAAGGCAACCCGCAGTAACTGCAGTCAAATCACGGTGGAACAAAGACAGAGTACAGTAACTTCACTTACTGCTGTTTGCCTTGGTTTTTACTTGCATTTTGTAGTCACTATTTACCCCTCCATTTTCTCTGAAACTGAATATAATTGAACCAGGACACTTTGTCACAAGATAAAAAAGATGAAAGCTGAATTTCAGTCTTAACTAAATGTTGACTAAATGTGTAGTTACTGCGGATTAATTTGTAGAATAGGTGTGCACATAATCCTAATAGACCTACCTCTTCATGGACTACATTGGAAACTTGTCTTCTTTTAGGGCATGAACTGGTAAGGTCATACTTAATGAAAACATGTTTTTTTAACAATGCTTTGTATGCGTCTTGTTTACATTAAACCAAGGACTCATTGACTTGTACTACACACCATCACTGCTGAAATGTTTTGTCATGAAATCATGTGAAATCATGTGACTTAAAGTTAGAGAAAATGATTCCTGTAAATGCACCCTGCACAAGCAGGAAACAATTCATGGACAAACCAGAAATGTGACATATCTGTTTAATAGCAACCCTGGATGATGAACGTGTGAACTATTTTGTCGTCTTTTTGGCTAACCACATTGGAAAATTCTAATATTTAAGGACATGAACTGGCAGAACAGGTTTAAGCAAAGTACAGTGCAATAGTTTTCAGGAAGGTGTATCCATGGTGATAGGAGGGACATGAGGCAGACTAAGGGCAAGGGCAGGGCAGCCACCTGAGGACAATAGGGTTCTGGTCAAAAGTAGTGCACCACATAGGGAATTGGGTGACATTTGGGCTGCAGACAATATCTCTTCCACCTCAGAGAGCACAGCACATAGAACTGTCTTACACACATTCAGACTCAGTTTGCTAAACAAAATGTTGGTGCCATCCTTGACACATTCAGAAAACCTGGGTCTATCCAGACAAGCCTGAACCATGCTAAATACACTACATAAAATTAGCATTTTCTCCTGAGGAAAAGGGAGGCGGGAGGGATGAAAGGCAGAGGGGAATAATGGAGGGCAGCGGGGGTGGGAGGGACGGAGAGCAGAGGGGGAGGGAGGGAGGGAGGGCAGAGGGGGATGGAGGCATGAAAGGGGTGGGAGGGATGGATGGAGAGCAGAGGGGAGGGAGAGCAGAGGGGGAGGGAGGGCAGAGGGGGATGGAGGCATGAAGGGGGTGGGAGGGATGGAGGGAGAGCAGAGGGGGAGGGTTAGCAGAGGGGGATGGAGGCATGAAGGGGGTGGGAGGGATGGATGGGGAGCAGAGGGGAGGGAAGGCAGAAGGAGAGGGAGTGAGGAGGCGTATTTTGGCGTATTTTGCGAGTGACACCACTGACAGGTGCCACACAAACACAGCCGCTGTCACAGCGTCCTCTGGGTGTGCAATTCCACAATATTACGAAATGGTGGTATGCCTAATGACCCCAACTGAACTAGCCTGGTTAAACCCTGACTGAACTTGCCTGGTTAAACCCCGACTGAACTAGCCTGGTTAAACCCCTACTGAACCAGCCTGGTTAAACCCCTACTGAACTAGCCTGATGAAACAGCGTTCAGTGTGCTTTAGCCATGCTAGCAGTATTCAGTGTGGTTTAGCCAGGCTAGCAGTATTCAGTGTCGTTTAGCCATCCTAGCATTATTCATGAAGGTTTTAGCCAGGTTAGCAGTATTCAGTGTGTTTTAGCCAAACTAGATGTATTCAGTCTGGTTTGGCCGAGCTAGATGTATTCAGTCTGGTTTAGCCAAGCTAGCCAAGCTAGCAGCATTCAGTCTGGTTTAGCCAAGCTAGCAGCATTCAGTCTGGTTTAGCCAAGCTAGCAGCATTCAGTCTGGTTTAGCCGAGCTAGCAGTATTCAGTGTGGTTTAGCCATCCTAGCATTATTCACGGTGGTTTAGCCAGGTTAACAGTATTCAGTGTGTTTTAGCCAAGCTAGCAGTATTCAGTCTGGTTTAGCCGAGCTAGCTGTATTCAGTCTGATTTAGCCGAGCTAGCTGTATTCAGTCTGGTTTAGCCAAGCTATTTCAAGTTTTATTATCATGTAGAACAGAAAACCAGCAGGCTCCAGACTTCGTAGAGTAAGAGTTGAGTACCCCTTGTCTAAACCATTTATTTCTATGTGGCGGCGCTGTCCACTCAGGTTAATTTCGGCCTCATCTCCTTTATGAATAGATTTTCCTTTGTACTTGCTAATTTGTTTGTATTGCATCCTTGATAACATCGATGTCCAGCTGGGCGTCTGTACGATAAATATAGCAACTCCTCTCATACTGCCTTATGGGAAGTTTTATGTTAAATGTAGTACCCGGACAGAAAAAAATCCCATAAGCGTTTCATAGCTACATCGTTAGGGTAAGTTAACCAAAAGTGGAGTTTGCCCATCCTTTGTAGACAGTTTAATAATGCTTAAACCTCATCTTCATCAAATGATCCATCAGAGGGACCAACTCTGAACCAACGTACATCTACGTATAGGTTGTTGAAGTTGCATCTCATTATATTCCCAGCATTACTTTATCAAATCTCTAGTAATCGATTATACACACCATCACAATCCATATAGAATGTTATAAATTCTTAGGTACTCACATCAACCAATCCATTGGCTCAGAAAAAGTTTCCCGGACACTGCCCTGCCCGGTCATGGGATCCTAGAGGGATCTATCGTCCCAGAAACCACAGCAAAGTCTAGCCTCCCAGAAACTACAGACTTGCTGCTATTATCTAAAATAACACCCCGCTCTCAATACCACCCTGTGATATTCTATGATGGGCAGTGATGTACAGAACCCCAAGATAACGTTATATCAAAACTCCAAGTATCAATCATCTTATTATACATATTTCTAAATGTTATTATCCAAACTCCAGATTTATTTCCACATTCACACAGCTCTCATATCACATTCACACAATGCTATTCCCAAACATACTTAATCAATATTTGTATAACTTGCAGGAATATTTTTCTTCTATAAATGGGGCACAAATTTGGAATAACATTTTACAATAACCAATTTTACCATAAACATAAATCTCCTCAAGGTTTCCAAATTTGGGAAACATGCAGGGATCGGTCCCACCAAGATACAGTGACCGACCACACCCTAAAAGACTGGCCAAAATACAATGTTGAGACGTCATACAAACACACCGGTTCGCACAAGCTGTTCTTCAAACAGGATTTCTCATAAACTTTTATTGAAGATCACGTACATTCCTAGGGTTCATCACGTACATTCCTAGGGTTCATCACGTACATTCCTAGGGTTCATCACGTACATTCCTAGGGTTCATCACGTACCTCAGGAATACTTTAAAGACAATGAGCACCCTTTTCGCCTAACTGCCCACTTCTGACCTCGGTAAATAAGAGACTATATTTCTCTTTTCCAAACCAACTCCACAACCTAGGATAAGGGTAGCATGTCTTTCAAGAACAATATATCATTAGCTACGTTTCTTCTTGCTCACTCAACATTTTTGCCTAACTACGCACTCTAATATTAACAATGTTCAATTAATGTCTAACATTTTTCTATTAATTCTGTGACCTTTCAAGTTTAATTATTGAAAGAAACCAGTATCAACCTTAATATATGTTACGATCAACTAGGAGTGGTGGTGGGTGGAATCAGGCGCAGAGAGCAGGGTTCAGTCTTTCTTTCAAATTTATTCCCCAGCGCAACAAAACAGTCACGCCAACACACAGGGCGTATAATAAGTTGCCGGTCCAAACAACAGGACAAAATAGTCCGGAGAATAAATATACGAATAACTCACACCATCAAACACAGAGTAACACAAACAAGCCCGCACAAATACCCAGCGGGCCTAGTGCCCTTAAATACCCTACAAACAAATCCTAATACAAAACAGGTGTACCCAATTACCCAATAACCAAAAACAAACGGAAAGGGAATCGATGGTAGCTAATAGGCCGGCGACGACGACCGCCGAGTACAGGAAGAGGCACCGTCTTCGGCAAGGTTCGTGACAGTACCCCCCCTGACGCGCGGCTCCCGCAGCGCCGACCCCGGCCTCGAGGACGACCCGGAGGATGAGGCGCAGGGCGATCCGGGTGGAGGCAATGGAAATCCCTCAAGAGGGAAGGATCTAAAATGTCCCTCCCCGGTAACCAGCACCTCTCCTCCGGACGGTACCCCTCCCAGTCCACGAGGTACTGCAGGCCCCTCACCCGGCGTCTCGAGTCCAGAATAGCTCGTACTGTGTACGCCGGGGACCCCTCGATGTCCAGAGGGGGTGGAGGGACCTCCGGTACCTCACTGTCTTGTAGGGGACCAGCTACCACCGGCCTGAGGAGAGACACATGAAACGAGGGGATAATACGATAATAAGAGGGAAGTTGCAATCTATAACACACCTCGTTTATCCTCCTCAGGACTTTAAATGGCCCCACACACTGCGGCACCAGCTTCAGGCAGGGCAGGCGGAGGGGCAGGTTTCGGGTCGAGAGCCAGACCCTGTCCCCTGGTGCGAACACCGGGGCCTCGCTGCGGTGGCGGTCAGCGTCTCTCTTCTGCCGTTCACTGGCCTGCCTGAGAGAATCCTGGACTGCCCGCCAGGTCTCTCTAGAGCGCTGTACCCACTCCTCCACCGCAGGAGCCTCGGTCTGACTCTGATGCCACGGAGCCAGGACCGGCTGGTAGCCCAGTACGCATTCGAATGGCGACATATTCGTGGACGAATGCCGAAGAGAGTTCTGGGCTAACTCTGCCCACGGGACGTACCTCGCCCATTCTCCTGGCCGGTCCTGGCAATACGACCTCAAAACCTGCCCACTTCCTGGTTTACTCTCTCCACCTGCCCATTACTTTCGGGGTGATAACCAGAGGTAAGGCTGACCGAGATCCCCAGACGCTCCATAAACGCCTTCCAAACCCGGGACGTGAACTGGGGACCCCGATCGGAGATGATATCCTCTGGAACCCCATAGTGCCGGAAGACGTGGGTAAATAGAGCCTCTGCAGTCTGTAGGGCCGTAGGGAGACCAGGCAATGGGAGGAGATGGCAGGACTTAGAGAACCGATCCACAAAGACCAGAACGGAAATCTAGGAAAGGAAATCTACCGAGAGATGGGACCATGGCCGTTGTGGAACCGGGAGGGGCTGTAGCTTCCCTCTAGGAAGGTGCCTAGGAGCCTTACTCTGGGCGCATACCGAATGGGAAGAGACTTAGAGCCTCACATCCTTAGCTAAGGTGGGCCACCAGTATTTCCCCCTAAGACCCCGCACCGTCCTATCAATCCCCGGATGACCCGCAGACGGTAGTGTGTGGGCCCACCGAATCAACTTATCACGGACACCAAGCGGTACGTAACTTCTACCAGTCGGACACTGTGTAGGCGCAGGTTCAACCCTCAACGCCCGCTCGATGTCCGCGTCCACCTCCCATACCACTGGGGCCACCAGCCGAGAGGCTGGAAGGATGGGAGTGGGTTCGATGGACCGGTCCTCGGTGTCATAGAGACGGGACAGCGCGTTGGCCTTAGTGTTGAGGGAACCTGGTCTGTAAGAGATCGTAAATCTAAAACGTGTAAAGAACATGGCCCACCTAGCCTGACGCGGATTCAGTCTCCTCGCTGCTCGAATATACTCCAGATTACGGTGGTCAGTCCAGATGAGAAAAGGGTGTTTAGCCCCATCTAGCCAGTGTCTCCACACCTTCAGGGCTTTTACCATTGCTAGTAACTCCCGGTCCCCCACATCATAGTTCCGCTCCGCCGGACCCAGCTTCTTAGAAAAGAAAGCGCAGGAACGGAGCTTCGGTGGCGTACCCGAGCGCTGAGACAGCACGGCTCCAACCCCAGCCTCGGACGCATCCCCTCCACTATGAATGCTAATGAAGGGTCCGGATGCGTCAACACGGGAGCCCCAGTGAACAGTGCCTTCAACTGGTTGAAGGCTCCATCAGCCTCTGCTGACCACCGCAAACGCACCGGCCCCCTTTCAGCAGTGAGGTAATGGGCGCCGCTACTTGGCCAAAACCCCGGATAAACCTCCGGTAGTAATTGGCAAACCCTAAAAATCGCTGCACCTCCTTTACCGTGGTCGGAGTCGGCCAATTACGCACGGCGTTAACGTGGTCACACTCCATCATCATCCCCGAGCTGGAAATGCGATAACCCAGGAAGGAAACGGCTGGTTTGGAGAACACACATTTCTCAGCCTTGACGTATAGGTCATGCTCCAGCAGTCGCCCAAGAACCCTGCGCACCAGGGAAACATGCGCGGTGCGTGTGGTAGAATAAATCAAGATGTCATCAATATATACTACCACACCCTGCCCGTGCAAGTCCCTGAGAATCTCATCTACAAAGGATTGGAAGACGGCTGGAGCATTCTTCAACCCATACGGCATGACGAGGTACTCATAGTGGCCTGATGTGGTACTAAACGCTGTTTTCCACTCGTCTCCTCCCGAATACGCACCAGATTATACGCGCTCCTGAGGTCCAGTTTTGTGAAGAAACGCGCTCCGTGGAATGATTCCACCGCCGTAGCGATGAGAGGTAGCGGATAACTAAAACCCACTGTGATCGAATTGAGACCTCGATAATCAATGCACGGACGCAGACCTCCCTCCTTTTCCTCACAAAAAAGAAACTTGAGGAGACGGGTGAAATGGAGGGCCGAATGTACCCCTGTCTCAGAGCTTCCGTGACATATGTTTCCATAGCCAGCGTCTCCTCCTGTGACAGCGGGTACACATGACTCTGGGGAAGTGCAGCGTTCTCCTGGAGGTTTATCACGCAATCCCACCGTCGATGGGGTGGTAATTTGGTCGCCCTCTTCTTACTAAAAGCGATAGCCAAATCGGCATATTCTGGGGGAATGCGCACGGTGGAAACCTGGTCTGGACTCTCCACCATCGTGGCACCGATGGAAACTCCTATACACCTCTCTGAACACTCGTCTGACCACCCCTTAAGAGCCCCCTGTTTCCAGGAAACACCACCGGAAACCCAGGTGAATCAATAAGGTAGAAACTGATCCTCTCCCTATGATTCCCCTGCGTTACCATGTCCAGCGGAATCGTGGCCTCCTGACCAACCCTGACCCTAACGGTCGGCTATCTAAGGAGTGCACGGGGACAGGTGGGTCTATCTGTACTAACGGAATACCCAATTTACGGGCGAGTCCACGATCCATAAAACTCCCAGCTGCGCCTGAATCGACTAGCGCCTTATGCTGAAGAGAGGGGGAAACGCAGGAAAAAAAAATTAACAAAAACATGTGACCAACAGGGAGCTCTGGGTGAGTTTGGTGCTTACTCACCTGGGGTGGCCGAGGAGTGTTCCGCCGACCCTCTCGACTCCCAGAGGGACTCCTCCAACACCGGTCCGAAGTGTGTCCTCTCCGTCCACAATAGGAGCAGGAGGAGCCCCCTCTGATCCCCCTAGATGCAGCTCCTCCCAACTCCATCGGAGTGGGAGTGGGAGAGCTGGAAGGTGGAATTAACAGGACCCCTTCTGAATGCCCGCGGGCAGCTAGCAGGTTGTCCAATCGAATAGACATGTCTATTAGTTCATCCAGGGAGAGAGTTGTGTCCCTGCAAGCTAGCTCCCGGCGGACGTCCTCCCGGAGACTACACCGGTAATGGTCCATCAGGGCCCTGTCATTCCACCCAGCACCAGCAGCTAGGGTCCTAAACTCCAACACAAAGTCCTGTGCGCTCCTCGTCTCCTGTCTGAGGTGGAACAGTCGCTCACCCGCCGCTTTACCCTCTGGTGGATGATCGAACACAGCTCGGAAACGGCGGGTGAACTCCAGGTAGTTGTCCCGAGCCGAGTCTGGACTGTTCCAGACCGCGTTAGCCCAGTCCAGGGCCCTGCCCGTTAAACAGGAGACGAGGAGGCTCACACTCTCCTCACCCGAGGGAGCCGGACGCACGGTAGCCAGGTAGAGCTCTAGCTGGAGCAAAAATCCCTGGCACCCAGCCGCCGCTCCATCGTACTCCCTCGGGGAGAGACGCAGTGCGCCGGACCCAGAGGACGACGTAGGTGGAGTAGTTGATGTCGGCAGTGGGGAGCTGGGGTAGACGTCGGTAGGCCACTCCTCTCCCATCGATCCATCCTCTCCATCATCTGGTCCATCGCGGTACCAATCCGATGGAGGACCGCTGTGTGGTGGTGGACGCGCTCCTCCATAGTGGGGAGAGGGGTGGTCGCTGCTCCTGCTGATTCCATTTCTGGTGGTGCGGGCTTCTGTTACGATCAACTAGGAGTGGTGGTGGGCGGAATCAGGCGCAGAGAGCAGGGTTCAGTCTTTCTTTCAAATTTATTCCCCAGCGCAACAAAAACAGTCACGCCAACACACAGGGCGTATAATAAGTTGCCGGTCCAAACAACAGGACAAAATAGTCTGGAGAATAAATATACGAATATCTCACACCATCAAACACAGAGTAACACAAACAAGCCCGCTAATAGGCCGGCGACGACGACCGCCGAGCACCGCCCGAACAGGAAGAGGCACCGTCTTCGGCAAGGTTCGTGACAATATAATTCTGTTCGAAATGATGTATCCATTCAGCTGACACTCCCAGCCATGTAGGGATCCGATCTGCTCCAAATAGTGGAATGTGGCTTTCCCCAGCTGCATCTAATGCAACTTCCTGTGCACGGTTAACCTGGGTTTCACTGGGAACAATCAGAAAATGAAGGTTTTATCCCATCCTCGTCGCCAAATTGTGGTGCAATTATTCTTATCAAAGGAGAGACTTTTAGATTTCCTCAAAACAATCCAACTTCATTATTTAATTACTGCAGTAATCACCCATAGGTGATTCGTTGAGAGCCAACAGGACTAACCCACGGCATTGTATAGCAAAGTCCATCCTCCTGGATGTTCATGACAAGTCACAGATAAGAGAATTTATACAAAAGTACATGGTGCTCCCATGCAACAGACATCAAGATTACATCGCAACAAGTTTCTGTCTCTAGCTCATTTACTACTTGTTTATACAGAAATACTAATGAAACATAGACACTAGGTCCTTTCCTAAATAAACTGTAGAGTGGGTCTCCCTGGCACCGACAGACAGGCCCACATACACTAATCATGGTATGGAATGTTGTCTTATCACCAAGCCATCGTAAATCTAGTGTTTAAAATCTCAGCGGCTCTTCTTAGTACACACAGACAACATACAGTTCTAAGAAGCCTATTCGGTTGCCTCTAGATAAAACAGACAGTGTGGATGTACTAATATAGGACAACGTCAAATCACGTTATACCTACCGTAGCTTTGGACTGGACTGATCATCAACATCATACATTCAAAATCAGTGGCTAACTGCAAGCATTGCAAAGCAATCACTAGCCTGCTATTCAGTGGAGAGGGTGTGCGGTCCAAGTCTGGGTTTAAGGGTCTCTTTTCCAAGCTTAAAATTATAAACATTCACATGCAACACCATAGACCATAAAATGTTGAATGCATTGTCCATGCTGTCAATCCAGCATGACTTCTGCCGCATTCAAAACAACATTAAACTCAGAACTGGGAAATCTCAGACTTCAGTGAGTTCAAGACAACTGTGAAATTCTGAAAAAAATCTCAGACTGGAAAATAGATTTTGAACAGTCATCCAACTCAGAATTCGAGTCGAGAACTTGGGCCTCTTTCTAGAGCTCCGACCTGAAGATCACTGACATCATGATTCAATCTTTGTTTTCCTATTTCCCAGTTGTCTTGAAAGCACCATAAATCCAGAGAATGCCAGACTTTGATGACAAAGACTCATGACAAAATTTGCCCACAAGGACCGTCGCGCCACCTTCCTGTTCAAGTGATTACAGCACAACAAGGTGAGCACAGCACAACAGCACAGCATGCTGCTGCATAAATAATGTAATATGCCAGGGAGATATGTATCCTGTAGCTAATAAAGTAATACTAAGTGTATATTGTGCAGTAAGCTGTTAGTAGCCCATGTGCCTCACCCTACAAATGTGGTCCCTTTCCCCCTCATAACTTAGCCTACTGTTCTGACTTGGTGGTGCACATGTAGCCTTTAGCCTGTTTTAGAGAAACGTCATAATCAAATATTGTAAGAGCTTTCATTGTCTGCTTATATGGCCCCTTCATTTATCCTACGGTTCTGACAGTGTACATGGGGAACACTGTAAGAACGGCCCATGTTCTGAATTCTGTTGCTGTACATTCCAAAAGTGCTGAACAAATAGTTATATTGACTACGTCCGTCTTAGCTCGCTCATTAATTTCTTAATTGAATTTACGGATTGCCTCTTATCCGCTCATCGTTCCCTTATGCCATAGTTTGTACATCTCAATTGTTAGTAGAAACCACATTTGTTTAAGCAAGTCAGCCATATCAGCTTTGTTTTTTAAATGGCAGTAAATGAGGATGAATGAACTGTTTCCCTGCCAGACAAGGCTCTGCTGATAGCCAGGTGTAGCAGTGGTAAGGTGTTGGGACCATGCTGTTGGGACAGCTTTATGTAGGCCCTAACAGTTTGTAGGCACCGTTTGTCACCGTTTATAGTGCAATTAATGTATTGTTTAGTGTTGTGTTGTGTAGGGGCTTTGCTGGCATGCATCCCACATTTCTTTGTTGTGCCCCACCAAGATGTACATACTAAAATCACCACTGGTACAGAGAATGAATAGTAGCCGCTTGATACTTCTCTGTATATCAGTTTAGCTGCTAGAAACCAAATATGACTGAAAAAACCCTGATAAACACTAAATAGACCATCTTTAGTGATGCATTTCACTTTTCCAGAGGTAACATTACACTAAGTCTATTTTCTGAAAACTTTCCATCTCATTTTAAAAGCATCGCTCCACATACTCAAAAAAAACTGTCACATTTTGACCTGTTAATATACACTAGTGACATGTCTGATGCTCAAGTCTGTTTTCTCTCATTCACACCAATATAGATTATATTTCCAACATAAGCATACTCGTTAACGCTCGTATGACAAATTCTCCCTCTGTGGTTTGGCCTTAAGCCTTAAAGAATTTTGCAAGTCTCATGCTTCCTACCCTTTTGTTTTGTCTTTCTTGTGCAGATGGTTGAAAAGACAGGTGTGCTCTGTTCCCCATTGGTCAGCACAGTTGAGACACTGACTATGTATTGATTGTTAGGTTTCAAGTTGAAGAATGTTTTGTTACAGTCCTCAGTAATATCTGTAGAGGGTTCTGTTCCTTGGCAACAGAGGAATATGAGGAAACCCTGAGGGGTTTGTTCCATTCCTGCAGCCTTGGACCAGTGGAGGGTGAAGGATGTTGCTCCTATTTGGTCTACCTTTAACTCCCTTGGTGTTGGGACCACTAGATGTGTCAAGAAATAAAAGTAAGTGAATAATAAAGGAATATTTGCTGCTAATTTTCTTCTAGACAGATAATATGAAAATCAGTAAAAGGTCTAGTAAAACAAATAACCTAGGCTTTGATAAACATAAGTTACTGTACCTGTGAATACAGATGCTGAGACCAATCCACTTTGTCTTCCATCGTCTCCCTCTGTGACCACATTGAACTGATACTTTTCACCAGGTTTGAGTCCATTAATTTCAAGGTGATACCCACCTTTCACTCTTAATGAGCAGTTTGTTTGCCCCTCACATCCCCAGGTCACCCTGAACCTCTGTGGTCTGGTCAGTCCTTCAGGTGGACCCCAGCTCAGAGACACAGAGTCTGAAGTCACCGACAGGAACTGGATCTCTCCTGGAGGGAGTAGTACTTTCATGGAGAAAAATGATATTACTAACACGTATATTGCTAAACTGTAAAATTTGGTGGAGAACGAATAATGGCCTGGGTCTGTTTTTCATGGTTCAGACTAGGCCCCTTTGTTCCAGTGAAGGGAAATCTTAACACTACAGCATAAAATGACAAAGTAATATATTTTAACACGTATATTACAAACACGTATATTACTCAAATGTATGCTGCAAAGAAACCTGACCTACTGTTCCAACCAGCAGAATAATATTCTGTAACGTATGATATACTACACTGTATATACAAAAGTATTTGGACACCCCTTCAAATTAGTGGATAAAACTATTTCAGCCACACCCGTTGCTGACAGGTGTGTAAAATCGAGCACACAGCCATGCAATCGCCATAGAAAACATTGGCAGTAGAATGGCATTCCTGAAGAGCTCAATGACCTTAAACTTGGCACAGTCATAGGATGCCATCAGTTTGTCAAATTTCTGCCCTGCTAGAGCTGCCCTGGTCAACTGTAAGTGCTGTTATTGTAAAGTGGAAACATTTAGGAGCAACAACGGCTCAGCTGCAAAGTGATAGGCCACACAAGCTCAGAGAATGGGACCGCCAAGTGCTGAAGAGCGTAGTGCGTAAAAATTGTCTGTCCTTGGTTGCATCACTCACTACCGAGTTCCAAACTGCCTCTGGAAGCAAGTTCCTCACAAGAAATGTTCAACGTCAGCACAAAACTTTTCTTCAGGAGCATCATTAAATGGGTTTCCATGGCCTCACAGCCACAAACAAGCCTAAGATCACCATGTGCAATGCCAAGCGTTGGCTGGAGTGTTGGAAAGCTCGCCGCCATTGGACTCTGGAGCAATGGAAAGGCGTTCTCTGGAGTGATGAATCACTCTTCAACATCTGGCAGTCCAATGGACGAATCTGGGTTTGGCGGATGCCAGGAGAACGCTACCTGCCCGAATGCATAGCGCCAACTGTAAAGATTGGTGGAGAAGGAATAACGGTCTGGGGCTGTTTTTCATGGTTCGGGCTAGGCCCCTTTGTTCAAGTGAAGGGAAATCTTAATGCTACAGCATACAATGACATTCTAGATGATTCTGTGCTTCCACCTTTGTGGAAACAGTTTGGGGAAGGACCTTTCCTGTTTCAGCATGACAATGACCCCGTGCACAATGCAAGGTCCATACAGAAATGGTTTGTCAAGATCGCTGTGGAAGAACTTGACTGGCCTGCACAGAGCCCTGACCTAAACCCCATCAACACCTTTAGGATGAATTGGACCACCGACGGCGAGCCAGTCCTAATCGACCAACATCAGTACCCGACTTCACTAATGTTCTTGTGGCTGAATGGAAGCAGCAATCTAGTGTAGTGTACATCTAGTGTACATCTAGTGTAAAGCCTTCCCAGAAGAGTGGAAGCTGTTATAGCATCAAAGGAGGGACCAACTCCATATTAATGGCTATGGTTTTGGAAAGAGATTTCCCGACGAGCAGGTGTCCACATACTTTTGGTCATGTAGTGTATCTTAACAACTGTGTAACCCAATGGGATCAGTTAATATCCTGACTGTAAATACACCTACCATCAACTAAGTTCTGACTTTGATGTTCGTCTTCAAATACCTTTAACAATGAAAAGGGAGAGTGAATCAATAATTTATAGAGAACACAACATTGTGATTGTGCTGAATATACAACTGGTAAGATTTGATGAATATGCATTATTTGCATTGAACAACTGTGGATTGCTCTTTAGAGGATATTCCACTGAAAATGCTTATTTCTATGGTTTTCCATTCTGCTTGGCTGTTGCTGATAGATAGACAGTACATATTTGGTTTATTTAGTCACTTTCAGTAGCCTCTGCATAGCACTAGCTTTCCCAGACCAAAAGCTAATTAAATTATGTGTGGCAGTTACTGTTTATGCTAAAATCTAACTGGCCCAAAACTGCATGAGTCGATCGACAACAGCATTAGTAAGTGGGAAATTATACATTTATTTGTTCTGTGAACCATCCTTTTAATATGCAGAGGTATCAGTGTGAAGAAGATAAATATACCTGTCTTCCAGCTTGTTCTCTATTATGAAAGAATGTATCATGTCCTTTGTGGTTTGTCTCTGCACACTGACTGCAGATCAGCATCTGGTCTGTCCTGCAGAACACGTCCAGAGGACTGAAGTCATGTTGACAGAGTTTCTGTACCAGGTCTCCAGTCACATCCACCACTGTGTGTCTCTGCAGTGCTGCTATTGTATAGTGCTGTCTGATGTGGGTCTCACAGTAGGACACACTGCAGGTCTGACAGAACTTCACAGCTTTGACCTCAGAGCAGATATCACAGACCACCTCTCCTGGTTGGATTCTGTTCGATGGAGTAAAGGCAGGGAGGGTCTTTAATCTGACTAGATAATTTTTTTGATTTATTTCACCTTTATTTAACCAGGCAGGCCAGTTGAGAACAAGTTTTCATTTACAACTGCAATCTGGCCAAGTTAAAGCAAAGCAGTATGACAAAAACAACAACACAGAGTTACACATAAACAAACGTACAGTCAATAACACAAAATAAAATTAAAATAAACAAATCTATGAACAGTGTGTACAAATGTAGAAGAGTAGGGAGGTCGGTAATAAATAGGCCCTAGAGGCAAAAATAATTACAATTTAGCATTAATACATTAATGGAGTGATAGATGTGCAGATGATGATGTGCAAGTAGAGATACTGGGGTGCAAAAGAGCAAGAGGATAAGTAATAATATTGGGATGAGGTGTGTGTGCTATTTACAGATTGGCTGTGTACAGGTACAGTGATCGGTAAGCTGCTCTGACAGCTGATGCTTAAAGTTAGTGAGGGAGATACCTAGGTATTTGTAGTTGTCCACATATTCTAGGTCAGAACCGTCCAGAGTAGTGATGCTTTTCGGGTGGGAGGGTGCAGGCAGCAATCAGTTGAAGAGCATGCATTTAGTTTTACTTGCATTTAAAAGCAGTTGGAGGCCACGGAAGGAGTGTTGTATGGCATTGAAGCTCGTTTGGAGGTTTGTTAGCACAGTGTCCAAAGAAGGGCCAGATGTGTACAGAATGGTGTTGTCTGCGTAGAGGTGGATCAGAGAATCACCAGCAGCAAGAGCGACAACATTGATATATACAGAGACGTACAAAATGGTTGGTGATCTGTTTATTAACTGGGCTTTCGAAGATTTTAGAAAGGCAGGGCAGGATGGATATAGGTCTATAACAGTTTGGGTCTAGAGTGTCTCCCCCTTTGAAGATGGGGATGACCGTGGCAGCTTTCCAATCTTTGGGGATCTCAGAAGATATGAAGGAGAGGTTGAATAGGCTAGTAATAGGGGTTGCAACAATTTTGGCGGATCATTTTAGAGAGGGTCCAGATTGTCTACCCCAGCTGATTTGCAGGGATCCAGATTTTGCAGTTCTTTCAGAACATCAGCTGTCTGGATTTGGGTGAAGGAGGAGCGGGGGGGGCAAGTTGCTGTAGGGGTGCTGAGATGTTGGCCGGGGTAGGGGTAGCCAGGTTGAAAGTATGGCCAGCCGTGGAAAAAATGCTTATTGAAATGATCGATTATCGTAGATTTATCGGTGGTGACAGTGTTTCCTAGCCTCAGTGCAGTGGGCAGCTGGGAGGAGGTGCTCTTATTCTCAATGGACTTTACAGTGTCCCAGAACATTTTGGAATTAGTGCTACACGAAGCAAATTTCTGTTTGAAAAAGCTTGCCTTAGCTTTCCTAACTGACTGAGTATATTGGTTCCTGACTTCCCTGAAAAGTTGCATATCGCGGGGGCTATTCGATGCTAATGCAGAATGCCACAGGATGTTTTTGTGCTGGTCAAGGGCAGTCAAGTCTGGGGTGAACCAAGGGCTAAATCTGTTCTTAGTTCTACATTTTTGAATGGGGCATGCTTATTTAAAGATGGAGAGGAAAGCATTTCTTACCAGAGATTGATTCTGCGTTGATAATAGGCGACTGAACTTAATAACCCAAGCACTGTTCAAATGAAACGTGTCAGTGTGCCCTCTGCCAGCACTTAATCGTAATGACACAAACTGCTATTTAGAATTATGTATGGAATAATAAAATCTCACCTTGGTTCATAGTCTCCCTCCTTGATAAAATAGGTGAAATGCAATGATTGGTCACTCTCACATGAAAAATTTAGATTACTCCCAAATGATGATGTTCGCTCCAGATAGCTGCATCTGCAAGTACAGAAATTCACAACTTTGAAAAGTGAAAGTAACAAAAATCTTTTAATAAGTGTTGACATCAAATTGAATAGAATGTAATCTCACTTCTCTTTCTGAGTAAAGTCTCTCCCCTTTAAACTAACAGGGAACAGCACAGTGGCAGGACAGCCCCATAGTATATAAGCATTACAAAGTGGCTTAATTATTAGAATATCGGTCTGTATCCTCATTTAACTGTCTGTAGCCCTTACCTGCAGTTAAATGACCTCGTGGCCTCATGGGTGGAATATAACTAATATTTTTCTGAAATTAATAAACATTATTTTAAAAACCTGGCGAAAATCCAGTGTTTCTATGTCAAACGGTTTTGTTATATTTCAGTCTTCTGTGATTTATATAAAGTTTAATATGATACAAAACTCATAATTGAATACATTTCAACTCCATATCTGACATGGTACAGGTGTGTTTTTAAGCCCATAATCATGTGTGTGAGGTGTAGACTTTTGTTTCAAAGTATATTTCTTTAAGACTACCAAGAAACACTCTGTGTGACCCTGTTTTAGCCCACTGCAGTAAAGGTTAATAGTAGAGTATAATCTCACCGTTCATCTTGAGTAGAGATTCCCTCCTTTAAAGAAATAGGTAACCCCATCGATTGGTTGCTCTTCAGTGAATCACAACTGGGGGTTGGTGACTTTTTTTCTCAGTATGGACACTTCAAGAAATATAAGATCCATCATTTATCAAACAATATAATTTAAAAATCTGACATTCTATCTCCAATCTGCATGGGTGTACAGAGACAGTGTAATCCAAGACCAACAACTCTTGGTTAGTTCCTGGTCAGTGTTTTGTCGGGGCATGGAAACAATAAGCCAATGTTGGTGATGCAGTCAATTTGTTTCCACAAACTAGTCATATTCGTCTAAATCTGTCAATGACATCAATGCAGAGAATACCACGCTGGCGCTTGGCCTGGCTGCTGCTGCCCACTAGGGGTTGGATGTACAGTGGAAATGTACTGTCCACCTGAAGCCAAACCATAGATATAGGAAGATGGCGCACCTATCCTTGCACTGCTGTCTTCTGTGACTGCATGGGCAACGCCATTGAGGGTCATCTCCATTTTAAAGTAGTAATTTATTTTCTATGAGTGTATTGGCAGTTCACAAATAAACTAAAAAGGTGCAGAGCACCATCTACTGTCCTGTGGTGTGTATAGTCTGAACAGGTATAATGCCAAGGTTGTTGATTTACTGCCACCTGCCATTATAGAATATTTTCTCAGGAGTATTATTAACTGGCTGACCCCTCCTGCTGACCTGAATTATGTGATGCCCCACCCAGTTGACTACCTCAAAATGGATAAATCCCTCAATGACGCTACCCATGCTTAAACTTAGACTTTGTTCTAAGTGCACCTCCATGGGACAAACATACTTAATTGCGTCCATTGATAAAAACTCACATTTTTACCCTTGCTTATTTTTGTTCAAATTTATCTTTCAATTATTGTTCAACCTTATTGTTTTAATGAAACAAAATTATATTGACTAAACATGCTATTTCTTAAACCTTTGACACAGGTTGTTGCATGCCTGATAGTTTTAAGACTACTGTCTAGTTTTAAGACTACATGTGTGGTGTCCAGCGTAGCGTGGTTAGAGAGTTGGACTAGTAACCGAAAGGTTGCAAGTTCGAATCCCTGAGCTGACAAGGTACAAATCTGTCATTCTGCCCCTGAACAAGGCAGTTAACCCACTGTTCCTAGGCTGTCATTGAAAATAAGAATTTGTTCTTAACTGACTTGCCTAGTTAAATAAAATAAAAATCAAGGAAACCTGTACATACCTCTTAGGGTCCATGGTCTCATCATTCATGGGCTTCCCTTGATAACTCATTATAACTCTCAGAGAGGCCTTACAATCCTGAAGAGAACTGGTCCCATATCAATCTGTAAATAACAAAATTCCCGGATATTAATACAACCTTTGACTCAAAAACTTAGTGATAAATACATTGGTAAAAAGTCCAATACACATTGTTCCTGTTGTATTATTTTATGATTATAAGAATGGAAGTTCTGATATAGTTTGTTGGACTTGTTGGACCTAAAGCAATGTAGGGATACAATTGGTGGGGATTCCCAATTGGTTTTGTTTGACTCCTCTCCTCTATTCCTTTTGAGTAAATTGAAGAGAGGAGGATAGGGAAGGAAAATTGGAAACAAATGCACATGACTGAAATGATTATCTCCTGGCATCATGATTATGATGTTTACAGGGGTGGACTCCCAAAATAAATGTCTAAAGTTGTCCAAATAAATGTAGCTAGTTGTGCATGGTTGTCTGCTCCAAGAAACTCTTCTGCGACAGCCACCGGTAGGAAACAGTTGTGCGAAGGAAATAATCAAGGAGGAGAACAAACTCCTCCACTCGCCTACTAATCCACCACTTCTCGGTTTCTGGGTCATGGAGAAAAGGAGGAAGGAGGGGTAAAGGAGTGGACCGATATTTTCCTAATTAAGAATCTCCTGGCCTCCTGAGTGGTGCAGTGGTCTAAAGCACTGCATCACAGTGCTAGCTGTACCACTAGAGATCCTGGTTTGAGTCCAGACTCTGTCACAGCTGGCCGTGACCAGGAGACCCATGGGGCAGCGTACAATTGGCCCAGTGTCGCTTGGGTTAGGGGAAGGTTTGGCCAGCAGGGACGTCCTTGTCCCACCTTCGCCTCTCCAGAATCCGTACGGGAGTTGCAGCGATGAGACAAGACTGTAACTACCAATTGGATACCACAAAATTGGAATAAAAAAAATATTTGTACAATTATTCTCCCATTGTTCTTCACTAGCTCTGTCCCTAACTAATGCATGAATAAAACATGGAATGGAATCCTGAGTGCATCAGTTATCAGTATAATGAGAACATGGACTGGACTGACAGTAATGTTCACTAGTAAGCTACACTACAGTTGTTGTCAGTATAATGAAACCATGGACTGGACTGACTAATGTTCACTAGTAAGCTACACTACAGTTGTTGTCAGTATAATGAAAACATGGACTGGACTGACTAATGTTCACTAGTAAGATACACTACAGTTGTTGTCAGTATAATGAAAACATGGACTGGACTCGCAGTAATGTTCACTAGTAGGATACACTACAGTAGTTATCAGTATAATGAAAACATGGACTGGACTACCAGTAATGTTCACTAGTAGGATACACTACAGTAGTTATCAGTATAATGAAAACATGGACTGGACTCACAGTAATGTACCCTAGTAGGATACACTACAGTAGTTATCAGTATAATGAAAACATGGACTGGACTCACAGTAATGTTCACTAGTAGGTTACACTACAGTAGTTATCAGTATAATGAAAACATGGACTGGACTCACAGTAATGTTCACTAGTAGGTTACACTACAGTAGTTATCAGTATAATGAAAACATGGACTGGACATACAGTGATGTTCACTAGTAGGATACACTACAGTAGTTATCAGTATATCAGTATAATGAAAACATGGACTGGACTCACAGTGATGTTCACTAGTAGGATACACTACAGTAGTTATCAGTATAATGAAAACATGGACTGACAGTAATGTTCACTAGTAGGCTACACTATAGTACACACATAAATAAGTGTCTTAACAAATCAAGGTGTCTGTCCAGCACTGCCTCAAAACTCGTATAATATAATGCTAACTAAATATTAAATATTTTAGGCAATATTTATCTGACAGAGAATGGTGAATATTGTCCTCAGGTGGCTGCCATGCCATTAGTCTGCCTATAAAAGGGGCGGAAACCAACAAAGTACTTTCAATTTCATCTGCGACTGCGTCGGTCAGTAAAGGTTGGCCAGGATATATTATAGTTGTTATGTTATATTATACATTCAAGACAAACGACTTTCCCTTCTGTTCTTCTAAAAACCTTTTCTAAGAGACCCAATCCGTTTTTGCATAGCCAATAGCTTGGGTTTAGTGATATCAAATTAAAATAACAAAAGACAATTTTATGCTATTGTTTATTTTCAAGTGATTTGAATTTAAAAATCTTTAACCTAATGGTTTTCGCAATTTGTGTCTATACATGCTCTAATTATGATTAGAAACTTGCTGAAAAATATTTAATAAACTCAAGCATTATTAGGCCTATTTTGGTTGTGTAGTCAATTATAGAGACATGTGCGATGTTTGTTGCAATAAAGCTGGTAGCTTAATTTGCCAGCAGCATACCACCCTGCATACCACTGCTGGCTTGCTTCTGAAGCTAAGCAGGGTTGGTCCTGGTCAGTCCCTGGATGGGAGACCAGATGCTGCTGGAAGTGGTGTTGGAGGGCCAGTAGGAGGCACTCTTTCCTCTGGTCTAAAAAATATCCCAATGCCCCAGGCCAGAGATTGGGGACACAACCCTGTGTAGGGTGCCGTCTTTTGGATGGGATGTTAAACGGGTGTCCTGACTCTCTGTGGTAATTAAAGATCCCATGGCACTTATCATAAGAGTAGGGGTGTTAACCCCGGTGTCCTGGCTAAATTCCCAATCTGGCCATCAAACCATCACAGTCACTTAATAATCCCCAGTTTACAATTGGCTCATCTCTCCCTGTAACTATTCCCCAGGTTGTTGCTGCAAATGATAATGTGTTCTCAGTCAATTTACCTGATAAAATAATGTATGTATTGACATATGCTAAAAACAGAGGTTACATTCTCATCAGTCAATATGTAATTGACAACCTACAACCACTGGCCAGAGCATATGGATGCTTTCCTTTGAAAACCAATAAAGAATGTATATTTAGTTATATTTAACATCCTTCTAGACTGTGAAAACAGACACTAACCCAACCCTTTGAATCAGAGTGGTGCTGCCTTTATTAACATTGTTGTTGGGGGTTAACTGCCTTGCTTGGGGATTTGAACCATCAACCTTTCCTGTTAGTGGCCTAAAGTTCTTGACCACTAGGCTGCCGCCCTCAACTAGAGATTGTAATAAATGGTGTTTCTTTGAAAAGATAGGCCTGGCTGACATAAGGGGAAAGGATCCACAGACACAGAGGCTGATTATCTTTCTGCACATCTCTTTATTTACAATGCTGGTTGCCATGGTTAACACAAATACAGGACATTGAATGCTACCTGAACTAACAAGTAACATAAGTAGTCCTATCGTATCACAGAGAGGTCAAACAAGTATGTGAGTGTTTGTCACATTACCCAGTGTCCACAGCAACACAATTTATTCTCTACCCTCAGTGCATGTGGTGTGTACTATTGTCTTTGTCATGCTCTGACTAACCCTCATCTTTTCTCTTTCTCAGTCTCCCCTTCCGGAGGGCCTGAGGCTCTTGGAAAGTGAGTTGTAATCACTCCTTTGTTCCGCTAGGTGGAAGCAGAGGACTTTGTGGAACTGATTGGTCCTGAGATGTTGTCAGAAACATTAGACATGATGGGAGTGAAGGGATGCTTTCAGAGGTACAGAAACCCAATATTCATTATATTCTATACGTTTATGATATAAAGAGAGTGGTCACAGAGATTAAGTGGGAGAATTTGCACAATTGGTGGCTGACTAAATACTTTTTTGCCCCACTGTATATTTTGTTACATTGCTGAAATTCTATTTACTAACCATTTTATATAAATAAAAGGTAGATTTTACTAAAGGTTTTATTTTGATAAAGTGTCTGTTGAAATTGTTTACAAGTATAACTCTAAAACTGAGACTAAGAAAACAATACATCAATGCTGTTGCTATATGGAAAATATTTATGTTCAAATAAATGATCTCTCATGATTTTGTAAACTGAGAAAATAACACCATATAAAACATATTGTAACTGAAACAAACAAATGCATCTTTGTTGGTTCTGTCGAGTAAAACATATTTGATTATGTCCAAGATGTATGCCTAACAAGAAACTTTAACTTTTGAGATTCTCTATTGAATTTAAAATATTTACTGTCCATTAAAATGTTTAATAAAGTGGAAATGTCTTCAGTTCACTCATGGTTTAAAGCAGTACTACAAACAAACATAGATCAGAAAACATTAAACAGTATTCCTAACAGTTTTTGTTCATAATAGCTTTGACAGTTGTAATCACTCCTTTGTTCCGCTAGGTGGAAGCAGAGGACTTTGTGGAACTGATTGGTCCTGAGATGTTGTCAGAAACATCAGACATGATGGGAGTGAAGGGATGCTTTCAGAGGTACAGAGACCCAATATTCATTATATTCTATGCGTTTATGATATAAAGAGAGTGGTCACTGAGATTAAATTACAGAATATATTTTCTTTCAACCTGCTCTTTCTCCCCTCTCCTCTTCTCTCTTTCTCCCCCTCTCCTCTTCTCTCTTTCTCCACCTCTCCTCATCTCTTTCTACACCTTTCTCCCCATCTCTTTCTACACCTTTCTCCCACTCTCCTCATCTCTCTTTCTACACCTTTCTCCCACTCTTCTCATCTCTTTCTACACCTTTCTCCCCCTCTCCTCTTCTCTCTTTCTCCCCCTCTCCTCACCTCTCTTTCCACACCTTTCTCCCCCTCTCCTCATCTCTCTTTCCACACCTTTCTCCCCCCTCTCCTCATCTCTCTTTCTACACCTTTCTCCCCTCTCCTCTCTCTACACCTTTCTCCCCCCCTCTCCTCTCTCTTTCTACACCTTTCTCCCCCTCTCCTCTCTCTTTCTACACCTTTCTCCCCCTCTCCTCTCTCTTTCTACACCTTTCTCCCCCTCTCCTCATCTCTCTCTACACCTTTCTCCCCTCTCCTCTCTCTTTCTACACCTTTCTCCCCCTCTCCTCTCTCTTTCTACACCTTTCTCCCCCTCTCCTCTCTCTTTCTACACCTTTCTCCCTCCATCTGTTCCTTTACTTCACTCTATTTGTTCAGACATATTTTAATTGACATAGCAACAATCACTAGAATTTTAACAAAATGTATTCAGTAATGTATTATTTATTATAAACAATTTGTATGTAAAAATACTATAAATGATAAATCTCCATCTTTGTTCATTTGATGTTTAGCAGATGAATCAAGAGATATGTATATGTATTTCTGTAAAAGAATGCTGAGATCTTTTATGAAATCAACCAACCATCCAGTCTGAACAATGACAGATGGTACCATTACAGACTCATTGTACACAGCGTTGACCTTGTTTTACTACTTCCCTCTCTCAGCCTTTTTTTTTTTAGTGTCTTGTTGTACAGCATTAACAAATGAAGGTATCTGTCCAGCACTGTCTCAATACTCTGATAATGTAATGCTGATGGCTGCTGTATTAGTCTAGTGTGATAAATCAGTTGACTTAGATGGACTACTTGTAAAGGTGCACCATCATCATGTGATTTAGTTGATCATTTTCATGTCAGTCATTTTTAATGAAATTATAGTTAACAATTGTAGAGCACATTTTTTTATAGACAGTCTACCACTCCGCCATTGTAGGCCATATTTATCTGACACAGAACAGTGCATACTGTCCTCAGGTGGCTGCCCTACCCTTAGTCTGCCTCCTGTCCCTCCTATCACCATGGGTACACCTTCCTGAAAACAATTGCACTATACTTTATTTAAACCTGCTCTGCCAGTTCATGTCCTTAAAGATTATAATGTTCCAATGTGGTTAACCAAAAAGATGACAGTTCATCTTATCATCTAGGTTTACTATCAAACAGATATGTCATATTTCTGGTTTGTCCACTTGTTTCCTGCTTGTAGCAGGGTGCGGTTACAGGAATGTTCTAACTATAAGTCACATGATTTCATGAGAAAATGTCTCTGCAGTGAGGGTGTGGAAAGCAAGTCAAGTTGTCGTTGGATGAATGTCAACAAGATGCATAACCAGAATTGTTAAAATAACTATGTTTTAATTCAATCTGACTATACCAGTTCATGCCCTAAAACCCTCAAATCAAATCTGAACCTCAAATCATATTCCACTGCTTCTCGTCCCATTCTTCCACTCTATCAGGGACTGATTTAGACCTGGGACACAAGGTGGGTGCAATCAATCATCAGGTAGAAGAGAACACAGGCCCATTTCAAGATAGGCCCTAAAATACGAAAATGTTCAAATGTAGTCCATGAAGAGGTTGGCCTATTAGGATTATGTGCACAGCTATTAACCTCACATGTAGCTATAGCAATTGATTAGGGGCCAGGGGTAATTCAATGTTTACCCTACGAGGACTGGACTACTGCTGGTTTTCTGTTCTACCTGATAATTGATGACAGCCACCTGGTGTCTCAGGTCTAAATCAGTCCCTGATTAGAGGGGAATCATTTTTAAAAAGCAGTGTAAGTGGGTCTGGTCCAGATTTGAATGTGAGGGGTTAGACTTACAACTATATTGAAAGAAAGATCGTTCCAGATTGTCTTTTCCTGCTTATGAACAGCATCACATCTCACAACGCCTGGAGAAGTATGTATCATGTCAGGAAACCCATTCATGTGACCCATTCATGTGATTATCATGTTGCAATCACCTGAGACTCACAGCACAACTGCAAAAAAGTACCTGGAACGCTGCCAGACAGTTTGCAAGTATGTAACAAAAATAACATTAACATCTGACAATTGTTTCATGGATGCTAAGAACAAATAAAACCCTTTTTGTAATCTTCCTTACAAATCTGTCATCATTTGAGATCTGGGCCATTTGATTTTTAACTGTTCAAATTACCTGAGAGGAATCGCAATTGTTACGACATTGTGAGTCCTAAAGTCTTTCCCAGTTTGAATAAGAATCAGCCTACCTGCCAGTCATCAAAACACATCTTAACCTGACACTTTGCAGTGGTGTAAAGTGCTTTTTGGTGGTATCTGTACTTTACCATTAATATTTTTGCCAACTTTTACTTTTACTTCACTACATTCCTAAAGAAAACAATGTACATTTTACTCCATAAATTCTCCCTGACACCCAAAAGTACTTGACAGGAAAATGGTCAAATTCACACACTTATCAAGAGAACATCCCTGTTCATCTCTACTGCCTCTGATTTGGCGGACTCACTAAACACAAACGCTACGTTTGTAAATTATGTCTGAGTGTGCCCCTGGCTATCAGCCAATAAATAAATAAAATACAATTGTGCCGTCTGGTTTGCTTAAATATAAGACATTTGAAATGGTTTATACTTGTACTTTTGATATTTAAGTACATTTCAGCAATTCCATTTACTTTTGATACTTAAGTATATTTAAAACCAAATACTTTGACTTTTACTCAAGTAGTTTTTTACTGGGTGACTTTCACTTTTACTTGAGTCATTTTCTATTAAGATATCTTTACTTTAACTCAAGTATGACAATTGAGTACTAATTCCACCACTGCACTTTTATAAAAACATGTTGACTTACCATTTTCCTGCTGCATTCAGAGTAGCCTGGAGCATGTACTGACACGGTTATAACTCAAGGGTTGAAACCTAAGATGCTGTTCCAGAGGTGAGACGAGGAAGACAGACAGAAGGAGAGGGGAGGAGCATCTGCTTATACATCACATGGGACAACTTTACCAAAGATGGTGACGCTTTTCCCGCTTTGCCAGTGAGAAGTCTCACCCTGGGGCACCCCCTCCGCGTGGAGGGGCAATAAGTATTTCACTCGAGTCGCCCCGCTCCAATCCAAATAAATTAGGGAGTGGGGTCTCGCTTTCTCTACCGTCTCTGACTTTAGATATCCCTGTTTTTCTACAGTGAAAATACTATCCACAAGGCAATCCATGACAGCAGTTGTTTAACATAGCAGTCAACCTATTTCCTGCAATCTCAAAATATTAAACATTTTGTTTAAAGTAATAAAGTGTATTTTCAATGTCTACTTCAAATGGAGCACACTTCATTAATAACATGCATTAAATCACATGAAATATGTTGACTCACACACATAATTCTACCTGGATGCACATGTATCAACTGTGAAAAATGTTTTTCTTAGTTTGGGCTAATGGCTATACTAATGTGGCGTCTACCTGAGGACATGGCACTTGGTAATATCCTGCAATTCACATCTCCCATTTATAGTGAACAAAAATATAAACGCAACATGCAACAATTTCAACAATTTTACTGAGTTACAGTTCATATAAGGAAATCAGTGAATTTAAATAAATTCATTAGGCCCTAACCTATGGATATCATGACTGGGCAGGGGTGCAGCCATGGTTGGGCCTGGGAGGGCATAGGACCAATCACTTGGCAGCCAGACCCACCCACTGGGGAGCCAGGCCCAGACAATCAGAATGAGTTTTTCCCCACAAAGGGGCTTTATTACAGACAGAAATATTCCTCAGCATCCTCCCCTACGACGATCCCGCAGGTGAAGAAGCCAGATGTGGAGGTCCTGGGCTGGTGTGGTTACATGTGGTCTGCGATTGTGAGGCCGTACTGTGTCCTCACAATATGTTGGACGTACTGTGTCCTCACAATATGTTGGACGTACTGTGTCCTCACAATATGTTGGACGTACTGTGTCCTCCTCACACTGTGTCCTCATATACGTTGGACGTACTGTGTCCTCACAATACGTTGGACGTACTGTGTCCTCACAATATGTTGGACGTACTGTGTCCTCACAATATGTTGGACGTACTGTGTCCTCACAATATGTTGGACGTACTGTGTCCTCACAATATGTTGACGTACTGTGTCCTCACAATATGTTGGACGTACTGTGTCCTCGTACTGTGTCCTCACAATACGTTGGACGTACTGCCACATTTTCTAAAACAACGTTGGAGGCAGCTTAAGGTAGAGAAATAAACATTAAATTCTCTGGCAACAGCTCTGGTGGACATTCCGGCTGTCCGCATTGTCACACCCTGATCTGTTTCACCTGTCCTTGTGATTGTCCCCAATCCCTGCGGGTGTCGCTTGTTCTTCCCAGTGTATTTATCCCTGTGTTTCCTGTCTCTCTGTGCCATTTTGTCTTGTATGTTTCCAAGTCAACCAGCGGTTTTCCCGTTCTCCTGTTTTTTGCATTCTCCTTCATTTGGTCCTCCGGGTTTTGACCCTTGCCTGTTTCTGGACTTTTTACACGCCTGCCTGACCATTCTGCCTGCC
Source organism: Oncorhynchus tshawytscha (assembly GCF_018296145.1). Taxonomy (NCBI): domain Eukaryota; kingdom Metazoa; phylum Chordata; class Actinopteri; order Salmoniformes; family Salmonidae; genus Oncorhynchus; species Oncorhynchus tshawytscha. The sequence goes on from NW_024609157.1 coordinate 75,408, forward strand.
TTGACCAAAAGCCTGCCTGACCACTTGAAGCCTGTCTGCCCCGCCTGCCTGACCATTCTGCCTGCCTTGACAAAGAGCCTGTCTGCCCCGCCTGCCTGACCATTCTGCCTGCCTTGACCACGAGCCTGTCTGCCACCCTGTATCTCCTGGACTCTGATCTGGTTCGGACCTTTTTGTCTGTCCACAACCATTCTCTTGCCTACACCTTTGGATTAATAAACATTGTAAGATTCCAACCATCTGCTTCCTGTGTCTGCATTTGGGTCTCGCCTTGTGCGAACTTGTGTACTGATCATGCTGTTTAATCAGCTTCTTGATAAGCCACATCTGTCAGGTGGATGGATTATCTTGGCAAAGGAGAAATGCTCACTAACAGGGATGTAAACTTTTTTTTTCTTCAAATGTCTTTCACTGTCATCATAAAGAGACCAAGGCGCAGCGTGGTAAGCGTACATTATTCTTTATTGAAAGAACGAACACTGAACAAAACTAACTGTAAAGCAAATATGACTAGTGTAGACAGGCAACTAAACATAGAATAAGAACCCACAAAATACCCAAGGAATATGGCTACCTAAATATGGTCCCCAATCAGAGACAACGATAAACAGCTGCCACTGATTGAGAACCAATTCAGGCAACCATAGACATATAAACACCTAGACTTACAAAACCCCTAGACAATACAAAAACTAACAAACCACCCTCGTCACACTGACCTAACCAAAATAATAAAGAAAACAAAGATAACTAAGGTCAGGGCGTGACAAGATCAAAAAATATTTTCCGCATAGAGTCGGACAATAACATTGATGAATACGCTGATTTGGTGAGCGAGTTTATTAGCAAGTGCATTGGTGATGTTGTACCCACAGCGTCTATTAAAACATTCCCCAACTGAAAGCGCGAATCACTGCTTTTAATCAGGGCAAGGTGACCGGAAACATGACCGAATACAAACAGTGTAGCTATTGCAAGGCAATCAAACAAGCTAAGCGTCAGTATAGAGAAAAAGTAGAGGCTCAGACACAAGAGGTATGTGGCAGGGTCTACAGTCAATCACAGAATACAATAGGAAAACCAGCCCCGTCGTGGACCACAATGTCTTGCTCCCAGACAAACTAAACAACTTCTTTGCTCGCTTTGAGGTCAATACAGTGCCACTGACACGGCCCGCTACCAAAACCTGGGGTCTCCTTCACTGCAGCCAACGTGAGTAAAACATTTAAACGTGTTAACCCTCGCAAGGCTGCCGGCCCAGACGGCATCCCCAGCCGCATCCTCAGAGCATGCGTTGACCAACTGGCTGGTGTGTTTACGGACATATTCAATAAATCCTTACCCAGTCTGCTGTTCCCACATGCTTCAAGAGGGCCACCATTGTTCCTGTTCCCAAGAAAGCTAAGGTAACCGAGCTAAATGACTATCGCCCCGGAGCCCCTAACTCTATGACTGTAGCCTATATTCAATTTCGCCGCAACTGCGTCATTCATGAAATATACTTAGCATGGCCAGAATCATTTATATATATTATATTATAAATTCAGGACAAACAACTTTCCGTCTGTTCATCTAAAACATTTTCAAAGAGACTCAATCTATTTTGCATAGCTCATATGATAAATAATTGATATCAAAGACAAGTTTAGGCTACTTTGTTTTTGGTCAAATATGATTGATTAAAACAAACGCATATTATCCTAATCATTTTAGTAATTGAGCATTAGTCCTTTTTTTTTTTTTTTTGCAATTGAGCATTAGTCTCAGCGGAGGGAGATGGCTGCAGAGGGTCAACATCTCACGGCCCCTGCTCTCTCCTTCCTTTCCTCCGGTGAGACTGACCGGAGAGAGGGGACACTGGTGGCGAAACTCTAGTCGCACCGCATCCGCCTCATTGCACACAATGCATGTTGTTCCTATGACCAGAGAAAGGGAAATACTCCCCATATCAAAATATACTGGGCTGGTAATAATAATTCAAAAGCGCAGGGCTATCGATACACTTGGCTGCTCATTCCTTGTAGCTGCAGCGCAAGTGGTAGTAAGGCGGAGTTAGTCTTTTCAGACCAATGAAACGGTTCATATTGGGAACACTTTGTCTACCTGGTGCGCAGGGCTTCTGAAACAAGTGCACCTACCACCTACTGCGCAACACCAACAAACAAAAAAGGAGCGCAAGCATTCATAGTTGGCTTTTCTAAAGAAATAATTGGTGATCAACTAAGAATGCGGTGAAGATCGAGCAGTTGATCAATTGGTGACCACTACTTTAAGTGTTTTCTGGTAGGGAAACTGAGTCAGATGCATTTTTTTGGTACGGAAACTGATTCGGATGCATTTCTGGTAGGAAAAAATACGTCGGATGCACTCTCGTGCACAAATAAAGATCACAGCTACAAAGCATTCCAAGCAAACAGTTTGAAGCACAACTATTCAATCTTCCGGAATCAAAATGATACCAAATCGTTTATTTAATTTTCGGCCTTATTTAAAATGACTTTGATATTGGGGTAAAGTGGCTTTGAACGAACTTTATTTAACTCTCTGCAAACTGGAAACGATTTATCCGGAGGCTGCATTCATTGTAGCTGGGGATTTTAACAAGGCTAATCTGAAAACAAGACTCCCTAAATTTTATCAGCATATTGATTGCGCAACCAGGGTGGAAAGACCCTGGATCATTGTTACTCTAACTTCCGCGACGCATATAAGGCCCTGCCCCGCCCCCTTTCGGAAAAGCTGACCACGACTCCATTTTGTTGATCCCTGCCTACAGACAGAAACTAAAACAAGAAGCTCCCACGCTGAGGTCTGTCCAACGCTGGTCCGACCAAGCTGACTCCACACTCCAAGACTGCTTCCATCACGTGGACTGGGAGATGTTTCGTATTGCGTCAGACAACAACATTGACGAATACGCTGATACGGTGTGCGAGTTCATTAGAACGTGCGTTGAAGATGTCGTTCCCATAGCAACGATTAAAACATTCCCTAACCAGAAACCGTGGATTGATGGCAGCATTCGTGTGAAACTGAAGGCACGAACCACTGCTTTTAATCAGGGCAAGGTGTCTGGTAACATGACTGAATACAAACAGTGCAGCTATTCCCTCCGCAAGGCTATCAAACAAGCTAAGCGCCAGTACAGAGACAAAGTAGAATCTCAATTCAACGGCTCAGACACAAGAGGTATGTGGCAGGGTCTACAATCAATCACGGACTACAGGAAGAAACCCAGCCCAGTCACGGACCAGGATGTCTTGCTCCCAGGCAGACTAAATAACTTTTTGCCCGCTTTGAGGACAATACAGTGCCACTGACACGGCCTGCAACGGAATCATGTGGTCTCTCCTTCACTGCAGCCGAAGTGAGTAAGACATTTAAACGTGTTAACCCTCGCAAGGCTGCAGGCCCAGACGGCATCCCCAGCCGCGCCCTCAGAGCATGCGCAGACCAGCTGGCCGGTGTGTTTACGGACATATTCAACCAATCCCTATACCAGTCTGCTGTTCCCACATGCTTCAAGAGGGCCACCATTGTTCCTGTTCCCAAGAAAGCTAAGGTAACTGAGCTAAACGACTACCGCCCGTAGCACTCACATCCGTCATCATGAAGTGCTTTGAGAGACTAGTCAAGGACCATATCACCTCCACCCTACCTGACACCCTTGACCCACTCCAATTTGCTTACCGCCCAAATAGGTCCACAGACGATGCAATCTCAACCACACTGCACACTGCCCTAACCCATCTGGACAAGAGGAATACCTATGTGAGAATGCTGTTCATCGACTACAGCTCGGCATTCAACACCATAGTACCCTCCAAGCTCGTCATCAAGCTCGAGACCCTGGGTCTCGACCCCCGCCCTGTGCAACTGGGTACTGGACTTCCTGACGGGCCGCCCCCAGGTGGTGAGGGTAGGCAACAACATCTCCTCCCCGCTGATCCTCAACACTGGGGCCCCACAAGGGTGCGTTCTGAGCCCCCTCCTGTACTCCCTGTTCACCCACGACTGCGTGGCCATGCACGCCTCCAACTCAATCATCAAGTTTGCGGACGACACAACAGTGGTAGGCTTGATTACCAACAACGACGAGACGGCCTACAGGGAGGAGGTGAGGGCCCTCGGAGTGTGGTGTCAGGAAAATAACCTCACACTCAACGTCAACAAAACTAAGGAGATGATTGTGGACTTCAGGAAACAGCAGAGGGAACACCCCCATCCACATCGATGGAACAGTAGTGGAGAGGGTAGCAAGTTTTAAGTTCCTCGGCATACACATCACAGACAAACTGAATTGGTCCACTCACACAGACAGCATCGTGAGGAAGGCGCAGCAGCGCCTCTTCAACCTCAGGAGGCTGAAGAAATTCGGCTTGTCACCAAAAGCACTCACAAACTTCTACAGATGCACAATCGAGAGCATCCTGGCGGGCTGTATCACCGCCTGGTATGGCAACTGCACCGCCCTCAACCGTAAGGCTCTCCAGAGGGTAGTGAGGTCTGCACAACGCATCACCGGGGGCAAACTACCTGCCCTCCAGGACACCTACACCACCCGATGCTACAGGAAGGCCATAAAGATCATCAAGGACATCAACCACCCGAGCCACTGCCTGTTCACCCCGCTGTCATCCAGAAGGCGAGGTCAGTACAGGTGCATCAAAGCTGGGACCGAGAGACTGAAAAACAGCTTCTATCTCAAGGCCATCAGACTGTTAAACAGCCACCACTAACATTGAGTGGCTACTGCCAACACACTGTCAATGACACTGACTCTACTCCAGCCACTTTAATCATGGGAATTGATGGGAAATGATGTAAATATATCACTAGCCACTTTAAACAATGCTACCTTATATAATGTTACTTACCCTACATTGTTCATCTCATATGCATACGTTGATACTGTACTCTATATCATCGACTGCATCCTTATGTAATACATGTATCACTAGCCACTTTAACTATGCCACTTGGTTTACATACTTATCTCATATGTATATACTGTACTCGATATCATCTACTGTATCTTGCCTATGCTGCTCTGTACCATCACTCATTCACTGTGTATAAGACAGTAGTTTTTTTTTTGGAATTGTTAGTTAGATTACTTGCTCGTTATTACTGCATTGTCGGAACTAGAAGCACAAGCATTTCGCTACACTCGCATTAACATCTGCTAACCATGTGTATGTGACAAATAAAATTTGATTTGATTTGATTTGATTTGATTTGATTTGATTTAAAGTGAGGCTAGTTTAACGGGGGTGCTGTTTAGCAAATGTTAAATTGTGAAAGCAAGATGTGTTACAGTCATGAAATACAAACACAGTACACACACACAGTACACACACACACACACACAGCTTCACAACAAGATCTAAGTGAGCTTGATAGTTTTTTTTCTTTGTATTTCATTAGAGATATTATCCATTTAAAAAAGTGTTCAATAGCTACATTTACTTGGTCTATCCCCACATTCTTTATCTTTTTAACTTTTGTAAGTAGCCATATTAGAGTGATTTTTGAAGACCCTGTGTAAAAACAACAATCACTGTAATAATGACTGGTAGACCTTTTTTGTGTGCCACTAGTAGATAATTAATCCAGTGTGATGACTATTGTATACTTTAACATGCCCATATTATGGTTAAAGGAAAATATTTAAAAATGTAACTTCATATTCATCATCTCCAGCAATACCCCAACATCAACATGTGAAAATTGAGCTTTTCTATGTTTTGGAGTAAACAAGGTAGAAGATAAGCGTTTCAGGGGCCTCCCGGGTGGCACAGTGGTCTAAGGCTGTGCCATCAGATATTCTGGGTTCAAGCCCAAGCTCTGTCGCAGCCGTTCGCGACTGGGAGGCCCACGGGGCGGTGCACAATTGGCCCAGCGTCGTCCGGGTTAGGGAGGTCTTGGCCGGTAGGGATGTCCTTGTCTCATCGCGCACTAGCGACTCCGGTGGCGGGCCGGGCGCAGTGCACGCTGACCAGGTCGCCAGGTGTATGGTGTTTCCTCCGACACATTGGTGCGGCTGGCTTCCGGGTTAGATGTGCATTGTGTCAAGAAGCAGTGCGGCTTGGTTGGGTTGTGTTTCGGAGGACGCATGGCACTCGACCTTCGCCTCTAGACCACAAAATTGGGGAGAAAAAAAATAATTTAAGCGTTTCCGATAACATCGTCAACCAATTAGCAAGTAATGCCAACTCATAATTGTCTAAAATTATATGACGATGTTATCTTCCTCTATGTTTTTTTTAGTACAAAACAGAAATGTGCAATTTTCACAAATGTTGATGGTGGTGATGGAAATGATGAATATGAAGTTGAAACATTTTAATATTTCCAGTTAAAGAGGTTTTGAAGTAGATCAATAATCCATTGTCATTAACATTGTAAAGCGTAACATGTCCATGTTATGACAGCTACAAGACTGGAGCAACACTAGAACTAGAACAGTGTGATTAACATGACACCACTAGTAGATCACTAATACAGTGTGATTAACATGACACCACTAGTAGATCACTAATACAGTGTGATTAACATGACACCACTAGTAGATCAATAATACAGTGTGATTAAATTACACCACTAGTAGATCACTAATACAGTGTGATTAACATGACACCACTAGTAGATCACTAATACAGTGTGATTAACATGACACCACTAGTAGATCAATAATACAGTGTGATTAACATGACACCACTACTAGATCAATAATACAGTGTGATTAACATGACACCACTAGTAGATCAATAATACAGTGTGATTAACATGACACCACTACTAGATCAATAATACAGTATGATTAACATGACACACCACTACTAGATCAATAATACAGTGTGATTAAATTACACCACTAGTAGATCACTAATACAGTGTGATTAACATGACACACCACTAGTAGATCACTAATACAGTGTGATTAACATGACACCACTAGTAGATCAATAATACAGTGTGATTAACATGACACCACTAGTAGATCAATAATACAGTGTGATTAACATGACACCACTAGTAGATCACTAATACAGTGTGATTAACATGACACCACTAGTAGATCACTAATACAGTGTGATTAACATGACACCACTAGTAGATCACTAATACAGTGTGATTAACATGACACCACTAGTAGATCACTAATACAGTGTGATTAACATGACACCACTAGTAGATCACTAATACAGTGTGATTAACATGACACACCACTAGTAGATCACTAATACAGTGTGATTAACATGACACCACTACTAGATCAATAATACAGTGTGATTAACATGACACCACTAGTAGATCAATAATACAGTATGATTAACATGACACACCACTAGTAGATCAATAATACAGTGTGATTAACATGACACCACTAGTAGATCAATAATACAGTGTGATTAACATGACACCACTACTAGATCAATAACACAGTGTGATTAACATGACACACCACTAGTAGATCACTAATACAGTGTGATTAACATGACACCACTAGTAGATCAATAACACAGTGTGATTAACATGACACCACTAGTAGGTCAATAACACAGTGTGATTAACATGACACCACTAGTAGATCAATAACACAGTGTGATTAACATGACACCACTAGTAGATCAATAATACAGTGTGATTAACATGACACCACTAGTAGATCACTAATACAGTGTGATTAACATGACACACCACTAGTAGATCACTAATACAGTGTGATTAACATGACACACCACTAGTAGATCAATAATACAGTGTGATTAACATGACACCACTAGTAGATCACTAATACAGTATGATTAACATGACACCACTAGTAGATCACTAATACAGTGTGATTAACATGACACCACTAGTAGATCAATAATACAGTGTGATTAACATGACACACCACTAGTAGATCAATAATACAGTATGATTAACATGACACCACTAGTAGATCAATAATACAGTGTGATTAACATGACACCACTAGTAGATCAATAATACAGTGTGATTAACATGACACCACTAGTAGATCAATAATACAGTATGATTAACATGACACCACTAGTAGATCAATAATACAGTATGATTAACATGACACCACTAGTAGATCAATAATACAGTGTGATTAACATGACACCACTAGTAGATCAATAATACAGTGTGATTAACATGACACACCACTAGTAGATCAATAATACAGTATGATTAACATGACACCACTAGTAGATCACTAATACAGTATGATTAACATGACACCACTAGTAGATCAATAATACAGTATGATTAACATGACACCACTAGTAGATCAATAATACAGTGTGATTAACATGACACCACTAGTAGATCAATAATACAGTGTGATTAACATGACACACCACTAGTAGATCAATAATACAGTGTGATTAACATGACACCACTAGTAGATCAATAATACAGTGTGATTAACATGACACCACTACTAGATCAATAACACAGTGTGATTAACAGTCTGATATACCACGGCTGTCACCCAATCAGCATTCAGAGCCCGAACCACCCAGTTTATTATGGGCAATTAATTCCAGAGCTGGAACCAGCTAGTTTATAATAGCCAGTTAATCTCAGGCCTCATACCAAGGCAGAGATAGAAACACAATCATGTATTGATGAACGAAATATCAACAATTCATATTTTGCATATTAATATGGGCTGTAGGCAGCATTTACTTTTAAATGATTCAATAAACAATCAATCTTTCTGTTATATTTATACACCTAAAACGGTGTTGTACTTGTACACCTAAAACGGTGTTGTACTTGTACACCTATAACGGTGCTGTACTTGTACACCTAAAACGGTGCTGTACTTGTACACCTATAACGGTGTTGTACTTGTACACCTAAAACGGTGTTGTACTTGTACACCTAAAACGGTGTTGTACTTGTACACCTATAACGGTGTTGTACTTGTACACCTAAAACGGTGTTGTACTTGTACACCTAAAACGGTGTTGTACTTGTACACCTAAAACGGTGCTGTACTTGTACACCTAAAACGGTGCTGTACTTGTACACCTAAAACGGTGCTGTACTTGTACACCTATAACGGTGCTGTACTTGTACACCTAAAACGGATGTATAAAGGGTGAAATAACAGCTCCGTCTGAAGGTTGCATTGCCAAATGCAAAAACATAACCCACTATGTCAATTCTCAAAAAGCTGTGCTTTATAAATAGTGACATAATGCATGCTAACTAATGCCTAATGTATGTAAATACGCAACACAAGAATGCAGGTCAAGTTACATTTTGGGTGGCACAATTTTACATAATTGGGTAGTACACTGGCCAACACATAGCAAGTACACTGGACAACACATAGCTCATTGGACAACACATAGTAAGTACACTGGACAACACATAGCTCATTGGACAACACATAGTAAGTACACTGGACAACACATAGCTCATTGTGTTCTTGCGTTGTAAACTTGCATAATTGGTCTAATGCTTTCATTGCAGAGCCAACAGGTTCCATTGGCGCCTCCATTTGCTTTGATAAGGGGTCTCCAGCCCTCCTCTGGTCCCTGCATGAAGGCTCTGATGTCAACAACAGTTTGACATGATTGTCACACACTCTTATGTCGCACATTGTTTTACTCTTTATGGACTGAAATACATTTGAAAATGAAATGAAGATCAACAATATAATAATTACCAGAGAATATTAATGTTCCTTGAGTAGTTTCAAGTTGAATTGTCTACATGCACAGTATATCTTAACTTTTAACAATCTTTGCCATTCTCCCTGGCACCGTTTTGACAGTAGACTAAGGGTCACTTTCAATGACACGTTAACTGTTTGATCAACAACATTAAACAATTTACTAATTACAAACACGTTAGAAACGCATTAGAAACAATAAATAAGATGAAATACCTATCATGAAGTAGTTTTAGTAGTAAATCACTTTAACAATCAACTACATATAGTTCATGTTAATGTCAAATTATTTATCCCATACAAACCTGAGCAGCCCACCCGATGCCATTTCCTCTTGACCGACTAGATGGACTTTCTATGCCAGTTCTCTGCTAACATTGACTGTAAACAGAGCTCAATAAACTGTGTGTTCTTTTAAAACAGGTTGGGTTCATGAGACTGTACCACCATAAATGTTATCTGTTTTCTCCTCCACTATCCCTCTCTGCTTCCAGTCAATGGCATTTTCCCTCTAGTTGGCGGCGGAGTGACCTTTGTGGAGATGATGGGTCAGAACTTAGATGTTGGCAGAGACAGCAGACATGATAGGAGCAGTGGTGACCTGTCATTATGAGCCCCACATTTTTTGGGGAGGTCTTACCTGTTTTGCATGTTATTTTGGCATTAATACTTATCAGTTTGCAAACAATGTAAAAAAATTATAATATTGAGTTAATAAAGCCGCATACAAACATTGTCTCTTTTATGCTTTCTTGAGTAAGACAGCTCCAAAATGCAGGTGTTTCAGCCGAGCTCAGTGCTTTCTGTGGTGGTGGGGCAGCCAGCGGAAAATATGGAGCGTAGGTGTTGGTAAGGCTCAAGGTCATTGGCCACAGATAAAATGACGTCAAATCACGTAATATCTACAGTAGCTTTGATTGGACTGATTGTGGTAACATAATACTTTCAAAATATTAGCTAGCAGTCATCATCATGAATCAAGTCGACAAAATACTTTTTAATCCTTGTCATATGAAGATAAATAATGAAGGGAAATTATAGATAATATCAGCGCTCATCGGCCATTGGACATAAACATTACACAAGTTGGAAATCGCAAATTCAACAATGAGTGGTGTGGAAGGAATCAGAGACTGTGGGTAACTGCAAGCCTTGCAAAGCAATCAATAACCTGCTATTCATTGGAGTGTCTGTGTGGTCCCAAATCTGGGATTTAGTGTCTCTAAAAAGTTTAAAATGAAACCAAGTTTAAAATGATAAACATTCAACATTGGCCATGCTGTCAATGAAGCAGGATTTGTGCTGCGCTCAAAACAACTTAACTCAAAACTGCGAAAACTTGACTTCAGTGGGTTCAAGACAACTAGGAATTCCTGAAAAACGAGCTCCGACTGGGAAATACGTTTTGAACGTTCATCCAACTGGGAATTGTACATCGGGAACTCGGGCCTCTTTCTAGCGCTAAGACTTGAAGATCACTGACGTCATCATGATTTGACCTTTTTTTCCCCAGAGTTCCCAGTTGTCTTGAAAGAACCATAAATACAGAGAATGCCAAACTTTGATAACAAAATTTGTCGATGAAAGACCACCGTGCCACTTTCCTGTTCAAGTGAGCACAGCACAACAAGGTGAGCACAGCACAACAACACAGCATGCTGCTGCATAAATAATGTAATATGCCAGGGAGATATGTATACTGTAGCTAAGAAAGTAATACGAAGCGTATGTTGTGTAGTATGCTGTTAGTAGCCCATGTGCCTCACCCTAATAATTTGGTCTATTTACCCCTCTAATTTCGCCTACTGTTCTGACTTGGTGGTGCACATGTAGCCAATAACCTGTTTGAGAAATGTAATCATAAAATGTTGCTTTCATTGTCTGCTTATATGCCTCCTTTCTTTATCCTATGGTTCTGACTTGGTGTAGAGGGAGAACACTGTAAGAATGGCCCATGTTCTGAACTCTGTCGCTCTACATTTCAAAAGTGCTAAATAAATAGTTATATTGATTACGTCCATCCTAGCTCGCTCATTAATGTCTTATTCGAAATTACAGATTGCCTCTTATCCGCTTATCGTCCCCTCATGCCATAGTTTGTACATCTCAATTGTCATTAGAAGCCACAATTGTTTAAGCAACACAGCCATATCAGCTATGTTTTTTTTAAAGGCAGTAAATGAGACTGGATGAACTGTTTCGCTGCCAGACAAGGCTCCGCTGGTAGCCAGGTGTAGCAGTGGTAAGATGTTGGGACAGCTTTATGTAGGCCCTAACAGTTTGTGGGCACCGTTTGTCACCGTTATAGTGTAATTAATGTATTGTTTAGTGTTGTGCAGTGTCTTTGCTCGGATGCAGCCCACTTGTTTTTCTTTTTTTGCCCCACCAAGATTTACCTGTTAATTTCCCCACTGGATAGGAGTGAATGGATGCTTTCAGAGGTATGGAGTCAACATGACTGTTTAAATCTGTTGTCAGTGTAGAATCATCTAATATCAAAGCAATTCACTTATTTCCTCAATCAAACCTGGTCTTCCTCTACTTCTCTTCTCTCTTTCTCTCATTCACTTTAATATATTTGTGGGTGTATTTGTTCTTACTGATTTTCATTGCTATAGAAACAATCCCTAACAATACTTCATGTCTGTTTTAATTGCATAACCTACATTGTAATAATAAAATGATTTGTAAAGCACTTTTCATGCATTTTGTTAATAGCACTACGCCATATAGTCAATTAACAAATATAGATTCATTATTTAAAGAAAAGGTTTGTGGTATGATTATACTGTATAATATAAGGTAGATTAGGAGGGGGTCATCCTACTGTATAATACAAATATCTCAAGAGTTTTAAAATGTTAATTATAATATTTTTATTAACTTAAAATATATCTATGAGGGAATGAAGTAAAATAAACAATCTCAATGAACAGTTTTTATTAAAAAGTCCTTCAATGATAAGTGGTATACATTGTTGTTAGTATGATAAGTATATTAATCATAGGATAATCATAGGATATGATACATGGATTTTTCTACAATAAATAATGCTGGGATTTTGAAATTAGATATATAAAAAATTTCCTGTAGGTGATGAATCATTGGTTATGCATTTTTCTAAAGTAAAATAATGCAGATATTTTTTATGAAATCAGATGTGTATACATTCTTTACATTTGACAAATCTCAGGCAAATAAACAAACAATGGAATAATTAACTTGTTACATTACGGAAATGAATATTTTAACATGCATGCAACTAAAGTAGCCCTTAATGCAACTTCCTTTCATAAGATGAGGACTAAGATGTTCTCTGCTTACATACATACTTGTTTAAGGCTTTTGTATGTTTGTATCTGTTTCAGAGGCTTTTTGTAAAGGTGTAAAACATAGCATTACATATAGAATCACATCTGTATGGCGGTAAATCTAATGGACAATATTTACAATCACAGTATGTACAGTCTGCACTGATCTATGGACCCCTTCAGTCCATCACTGGGCTAGTCCTTCAAAGACTGTATGAATGATATACAAGATCAAACACAATATCAAAGCTCAAACAAACAAACAAAATGACCTTTCTTTCATAATTAGTTACACTTCCCTCTTGTAAATATATATCCTTGTTTCATCCCAATGAGCATAAACTTCATTTAATTTTAATCCAGCTGTTTATACAAATTATATGAATATATTTTTTCTAATGTTGAGATTTGTCTTCATACTCCAGTCCAAGTCAACTAGTAGTCAACAGTATGATTATAATCTCTACCCGGCACAGCCAGAAGAGGACTAGCCACACCTCAGAGCCTGGTTCCTCTCTAGGTTTCTTCCTAGGTTCCTGCCTTTCTAGGGAGTTTGTTCTAGCCACCGTGACTCTACGTCTGCATTGCTTGCTGTTTGGGCTTTTAGGCTGGATTTGTGTATAATTATCTGCTGATGTAAAAGAGCTTTATAAATACATTTGATTTAATATAATATCATTTTTTAATTACATTTTTTTATATAATATCGGCGTTAGACTGACAAAATCAATAGGAGACCCCAGCAGGTAATTCAACCATAATAGTTTAGATAGCTGGCCGCTAAACTAACTTAGCAATCTTTGTTTTGCTGACATGGGCTAAATGACTGACTGTCAATGACTTACATAACAAGAGAAAAACTGCTGATATAAAACCACATTTCTAAATTGCACCTTGTGTATTCTACTATTCTAACTGGTAACTTAGAACACTTAGAACCTGATGGGCAGGGGTTCTGTATTCTACTATTCTAACTGGTAACTTAGAACACTTAGAACCTGATGGGCAGGGGTTCTGTATTCTACTATTCTAACTGGTAACTTAGAACACTTAGAACCTGATGGGCAGGGGTTCTGTATTCTACTATTCTAACTGGTAACTTAGAACACTTAGAACCTGATGGGCAGGGGTTCTGCTGTCCTAGTGACAGTAATAAACTGCTTCCACCATTGGGATGACAGGACAAGTCCTTCAGCACGATTCATATGCTCATTTGGGGGTTTGGATCTGTTTTATATTCTGCTTTCAGCACCCATTATCCAGGAATAAATGTCCTTCTTGAAGGACCGTTCCCAACCATTGTACTTAAAGCATTAACTGGTGTATGCATCTGCAACCAAGCTGTTTCTGACACTGAAAATTCATTTATCCAATTTGACAGACTCCCACAAGCTTTCTGTCCACTTCAGGAAATGTGTCATGTCATCATTACTCTGGCATTTGATTAAGTCTTGCATCAAGCTCTTTTTAAAATCATACACAGCCTCACTGTAGCCAGCATTGACTGGAGCCATAGGGGAGTCCCATGCCAGAGTCCTGGGATGTAGCAGCTGCTTGTGTCTGGATCATACTCCATCACATCAGTGAACTTGGTGATATTCTCCTTCTTCTCCATTCTAGCTGCTGCCTGGGTCATTTCATTCAACTGTTCCAACAACTTCTTCCGCTCTCTCATGTTGTTGTCATGAGCAGACATGTCTGACACATTCTGGTGCACAAAATGACATATCGGCTTCTTCCCCAATTCCTTCATCCTGAGGAAGGTATGAACAACAATCTGCAGAATGTCTTTCATCTCTGTGGAGTTCTCCATGGAGATGTTGATGATAGTGACATCACTGAGTCCTATCACCAGTGTGGCCAGTTCATTGTCATGTTCATGACTATCATCTAGTTGAGCCAACTCTGGTGATTTCAACCCCTCTGTGTCAATGATCATGATGAAGTCACATTTCAGCTCCTCCTTGAGTTCTTTGTTGACTTTAATCAGCAGCATGAAGGCCCCTCTGGTGCATCTTCCACTGCTGACAGCAAACTGGACCCCAAACATGGTGTTGAGGAGAGTGGACTTCCCAGTGCTTTGGACCCCTAAAACTGAGACAACCAGGATCTTACTGTTAGAGTCCACAAGAGTATGAAGCTGAGTCAGAACAGCTGATATCCATTTCAGAGGGATATTTGATGCATCTCCATCCACAAGCTCAATGGGGAAACCATCCAACAGCATCTGAGCACACAAT
The DNA here is from genome assembly GCF_018296145.1 of Oncorhynchus tshawytscha. Taxonomy (NCBI): domain Eukaryota; kingdom Metazoa; phylum Chordata; class Actinopteri; order Salmoniformes; family Salmonidae; genus Oncorhynchus; species Oncorhynchus tshawytscha. Next base: position 90,662 of record NW_024609157.1, read on the forward strand.
CCAGGGAGCTGCTCCATCTGTTTCCTTTGAGGACTGTCTTCAGGGAGGGAGCAGGCAGCTTCATATAACTGGCCCAACTCACGCAGGAAGTGTTCAAGACCCAAGGAACAGTCAGATAATTGCTTATCCAAATCTTTAATGTCGTCTTTTCTCTCCGGAGAATATTGGCAAAGAGCTTTGTACTGGTCCCGCAAAGCAGACAGGTTCTTTGGTGACAGATTGTCCAGATTTATCCGCATCCATTTGAGGAAATAGGAACGCTCCGCTCCTGAACCTGACAATCCTAAAATGAAGCTTGCCATTGCATCTGACATGTCAAATGTGTGTTGCTTCTCTCTCAGCTCTTCCTCCTTTGTATTCAGAGAACTGTCTTGATCCCCTGCTTTTCTCAGTCTACATCTCTCTTTCTCCAACTGGGAAAGCTTTTTCCAGATTTTCCCTTGTAAGGGTAGCTGTTTGTCTTTAAATTTGACTGTGTCTCTGATGTTGCTGGTGATTTCATCTGCCATCTTCCTGGCACTCTGACAGTCATGGCGGTCTTCATCAACCAGAATCCCACTGTGACGAGCTATGTCAGTCATGTTTTCCACTGTCAACCGGTCTGGACTATTTTCAATGATGTCACCAACAGATGATTGCAGCGTTTTGACAAATTCTGCATCGTTTTTCTTTTTCTTGACAATCACATTTTGGTCATTGATACTGCAGTTTGTGATCATTTGTTTTAATGTGTCTACTCTGAATGATTTTCTTTGAGAGTTGACGACCAGAAATATCTTTGCTTTTGTGTTTTTGCTTTTCAACAAATTGAGATATGCCTTTAAATCATCAGTGAAAATGTAAACTGCAGCTGATGTTTGACACAGAAAGGAGAACTGTTTTTCAAAGGACCTGATGTCTCCTCTGAGATTGGCAACAGCCACAGGCTTAGTGAAGATGTCTATGTTTCTGTTCCCACATGGAAGGTACCAGCTGATTTCAACCAGACCATCTGAAATTCTATGGGGGATGTCGCCACATTCCATATCATGATGAACAAATGTGTCATGGTACTGCTGAGGGTTACTAAGCAGTTTGTTCAAGATCTGAGACTTGGACACTCTAATCTCACCTAACCTAACAAAGGACACCATGGGAATATCAGAGAGTACAATTCTCTCCTCCACAAAAGCCTTTGTGGATGTTTGGGAAGAGAGTCTAAACTTCTTCACTATGTCCCTCAAAGCCCACAGCATCAAAGTGATTTGTTCTGTGTCACAGTTGGGCAGCAGAAGAGGAACAGCAAACTGACACATGGACATTTTCTGGACCATCTCCTGCTGCAGGAAACCATCTGAACACAGAAACAGGGCACTAATCAGGTCCAGTGGATTAATGACATTACTGTTAGCAGAGTCACTCTTTAGATTCTCAAAACGGTCTGTACCCGGAAATGAAACATCTGCATCAGTGGTCAGACATTTAACACTCCTAGCATTCAGATTTGCCATCATTAATTTCTTCAGGAAGGCCCCTGGAAGTGACTGCATAGTGGTAAGAGGCTCATCTGATGTAGTATCAGCATTTATCTCAAGGACAGTACTTAACATCAGCTTGTTTTCATAATGATCTTCTAGTCCAGCCTTTGACAACAGATCCATCAGATAGGATCCTGTAAATAGAAAGGAAGATCAGGAAATATTCAGGAAAATCACCATCATATATTTCTCATCAGGGAAGATACTGTACCTTTACATCCCACTCTGACACATCCATTATGATTATTTCATTTACATTACAGTCCTTTAGATAACTAGTCAGTTTGACACCTGAGATAATACTTAAGTAGGTTACTTCATTACAACAGTCGCTTAAAATGAACCTTACAAATAACAGTGTTGGGTGATATGAAAAGCCATATTCAATAAATGATAGAATAATACTCGTAGGAAAGGTTTTCATCTTAAGCTCACAATCTGTGGATACTCTTTGACTAGAAAGGTTCTAAATGTTTGTAAAACATCACAGCACAATTGAAAAATATATGGCACATGGAAACCAAACGATGGTGGTCTATGGGGATGGGTGGATGGGCTGAGAGTGGCTGAGGGGTGGGATTAAAGAGCTGGGTCTATGGTGATAGGTGGGATGGGCTGAGAGTGGCTGAGGGGTGGGATTAAAGAGCTGAGGTCTTTGGTGATAGGTGGGATGGGCTGAGAGTGGCTGAGGGTGGGATTGAGCTGAGGTCATGGTGAGGTGGCTGAGGGGTGGGATTAAAGAGCTGAGGTCTATGGTGATAGGTGGGATGGGCTGAGTGGCTGAGGGGTGGGATTAAAGAGCTGAGGTCTAGGTGGGATGGTGATAGGTGGGATGGGCTGAGAGTGGCTGAGGGGTGGGATTAAAGAGCTGAGGTCTATGGTGATAGGTGGGATGGGCTGAGAGTGGCTGAGGGGTGGGATTAAAGAGCTGAGGTCTATGGTGATAGGTGGGATGGGCTGAGAGTGGCTGAGGGGTGGGATTAAAGAGCTGAGGTCTTTAGGTGGGATGGGCTGAGAGTGGCTGAGGGGTGGGATTAAAGAGCAGAGGTCTTTGGATAGGTGGGTGGGCTGAGAGTGGGATGAGCTGGATGGTGATAGGTGGGAAGAGTGGCTGAGGGGTGGGATTAAAGAGCTGAGGTCTATGGTGATAGGTGGGATGGGCTGAGAGTGGCTGAGGGGTGGGATTAAAGAGCTGAGGTCTATGGTGATAGGTGGGATGGGCTGAGAGTGGCTGAGGGGTGGGATTAAAGAGCTTGTTGGTAATGTATTATTGTGATTGCTGTATATGAAAGTACCAGGTATGTAAATGTATGTATACGTAGCAGAAAAGCTGTAAAAATAAAAAATATATAACAAATGTCCCCCGAAGAGGTGGGTGGTGTAACGGTTTTCTGGTGAAAGAGAGGCGGACCAAATGCAGCGTGGTTAGTTTTGTACATCTTTAATAAAGATGAAAATACAACAATCTACAAAAACAAGAAACGTGAAAAAACCAAAACAGTCCTATCTGGTGCCACAAGACACCTAAAGAATATGGCTGCCTAAATATGGTTCCCAATCAGAGACAACAATAAACACCTGCCTCTGATTGAGAACCACTCTAGGCAACCATAGACTTACCTAGAGTACTACTCTAACCACAATCCCATAACTACAAACAACCCCAGACAAAACAAACCACATAAATCCTCATGTCACACCCTGGCCTAACCAAAATAATAACGAAAACACAGAATACTAAGGCCAGGGCGTGACAGGTGGTGGTATGTAAAATGTATGTACACTACCAGTCAAAAGTTTTAGAACACCTACTCATTCAAGGTTTTTTTTTTTCTACATTGTAGAATAATAGTGAAGACATCAAAACTATGAAATAACAAATATGGAATCATGTAGTAAGCGAAGAAATGTGTTAAACAAATCAAAATATATTTTATATTTGAGAATCTTCAAATAGCCACCCTTTGTCTTGATGACAGCTTTGCACACTCTTGACATTCTCTCAACCACCTTCATGAGGTAGTCACCTGGAATGCATTTCAGGTGTGCATTCATACAAGTTAATGTGTTGAATGTATTTACTTCTTAATGGTGTTTGAGCCAATCAGTTGTGTTGTGACAAGGTAAAGGGGTATACAGAAGATAGCCCTATTTGGTAATAGACCAAGTCCATTATAATAACAACGACAACAAAACACATGCAAAAACAAATAGTGTACTTCCTTACTTGTGGTGAGGGTTGTTGACACCAGTTGACTTTTCCTTCCATCTTCCAGCACAGTACAGACAGAGACAGAGTACTGAGTACCACCTTGCAGGTCACAGAGAGTGATGCTGGGTGAAGATGTGGTTGTGATGTGTGGTTCTGTCCCTGGACAGCTGTAGGAGATCTGGTAATGATGTTGGGTTTGGTCCAATCCTGGTGGCTGGCTCCAGCTAACAGCAGCTGATGTGGCATCCACTGAGTCAACAGTCAGCTGGTCTGGAGCAGGAGGTACTAAGGGAAAATATATTATTGTCAGGGCTACAGTTTAACTCCAGAAACATATTACAGGAGTGTTATAGGTTTTGGGGTTGTGCTCAATTTTTTTCCGAGGATGGTTCTGTTTGGGTTTGACCGGATTGGAATCATCCTCGTTGTTCAGGATGTGTTTCACCTGTTGCCTCATTAGTCAGTTGTGCTGGCACAGGGGATATTTAAGAGCAGCTGACCCGGGTGTTCCATTTGGCATGAGAGATGCTGGAAGTTCTTGACCACGGTTTAGCTCTTACTCTTTGAGTCTGATAGTATTTTATCCTGTGTTCTCCCCTTTGATTTGCTCCAATTGCTTTTAGCTCCATATTATAAGTTGGCGTGGGTTTTATTTTGTTTTGTCTTTTCTCAGGGCAACTTAAGTGGGCACTTATGGGGGTATCTTTTAGGACCCAGATTCTTGTTGCTAGTCAACTTTCAGGGAACACGCCATGGGTGTCTAAGAACCCCTCCTAAAACCCCACCTGTTTCATTCTGGTTGTTCAGGTATTTTTTGTTAGTTCCCTATTTCTGTTGAGCAACAATGTTATTGGTTTTCTTATTGGGGAGCGTTAACGATATGATAGTCACTCTAATCAGCTACTCTGAAGCTCTACTGTGCCCAGAGATTTGAGTTTTCAAAATACACTTTTGTGGTGGAGTTTGTGTTACTGACAACCATTCAGAGGGTGGCGAAATCTGTGAAAAAGTGCATAAACACACAAGCTAATAAACAAAACAGATTAACTTTGATTTGGGAGCATTTGTGGGGAATTCTACTTGGGAGTTACTTGATAAATGTACGAAGACAAATCTTCTCATTGCAAAGCATTATGACATCAAAGTGGTACATGTTGAACCCAAAAACAGTAGTCAGAGTTCATTGGTACTGCTTTGGTGGAGGAGGAAATCCTCCCAGAGAGGAAGGATGATGAAAAGGGTCCTATAGGTGGTACAATACACCCTGTAGACGTGCAACTGCCCGAGGTAGAACTAAAGGCAAAATGGGAGCAAAAGAAATTAGAGCTTGAGCAGGCCATTCAGCAGGCCAATTCCGCAGGCCAATTCCTGCAGGCCATTCAGCAGGCCATTCAGCAGGCCAATTCTGCAGACCAATTCCTGCAGGCCATTCAGCAGGCCATTCAGCAGGCCATTCAGCAGGCCATTCAGCAGGCCATTCAGCAGGCCAGCAGGCAGGTCATTCAGCAGGCCATTCAGCAGGCCATTCAGAGGTCATTCAGCAGGCCATTCAGCAGGCCATTCCAGCAGCAGGCCATTCAGCAGGCCATTCAGCAGGCCCAGCAGGCCATTCAGCAGGCCAATTCTGCAGGCCAATTCCTGCAGGCCATTGCAGGCCAATTGCAGGCCTGCAGGCCAATTCCATTCAGCAGGCCAATTCCTGCAGGCCATTCAGCAGGCCAATTCCGCAGGCAGGCCATTCAGCAGGCCATTCAGCAGGCCAATTTGGTTAAAACAGAACAGGCCATTAAGCCATTTGGTTAAAACAGAACAATAAGAACGTGCCAGAGAACAAGAACACGAGCCAACCTATTAAAAGAGTTAGAGCTGGAAGCACTCACACTCAAAGCTGCAGCTTGTACCGCCTTTCAGTGGAAAGGAGATGCTGATTGAAGCACTCACTGCTCCTCCAAAGTGTTCTTGTGAGAAATGAGTTTGTGTTGACACATAAAACTACCTTCACAAGCAAAGCACCCAGTAGTTCTCCCTACACAAGAGAGAAGAGATGAGTCACCTCCTACAACGAGTTTCAGTTCTTCCCCAGTGTCCAAAGTCAAGGTTTCAGTCTCTTACCCGTGTCCAAAAACAAGGATCGTCAGACAACTGGTTCTTCATATCCGTAAGTTTATCATTACTGCCATGACAAAGGACACAGTCTAAGTGGCCTAAGTTGGAAAAAAAAATATTTAGAGAGAGAAAGCAGTTTAACTTATGGGATCACTCCAGCCCGTTAAATTTCTGGTTGGGACTGGTGTATCTCCTAAACAAGATGTTGGATCAGATGTGTATGAACCCTTTGTTTCAGAAGGGTTCGTGTCTCTGCATAATGATGATGCTGTTAAACAGCCTGTGAAGATACTATGAGAAACTGATGCAGCTGAATCCTTCCTTTTGGAGGATGTTTGGCCCTTGTCTGACACGTCAGAAACTGGTTACAGTGTTTGTACAAGGTGTGGAGATGGAGTGCATGTAAGATCCTTTGTATAATGTGGAACTCGAGTCTGATTTAGTTTCTGGTTCTGTTATCGTTGGAGTGAGGCCTAGCCTAACCGGGTTTCATTCTTTTTCTTTTGCAAAGATTTGGCGGAAGTGAATGTTGTGCCAAATCATGTTGTTTGTAAGGAACCCAGAGAAGAAGAACCTGATGGGTTATCAGTATAGTAGTGCTATGTCTAAGAAGGTTGCCATGAGCAAGCAGTGTTGAGGAGGATATCAGCGATTCCACCATGTTCGATCTATCTGAGACTTTTATGTGTGGTTCTGATTTTGGTAAACCTCCTGAGTTGACTTCTCCATTGAAAACCCCAAAGGTGAATGTGTTTGTAGGACTTATAAAAGAAGAGAGGGTTCCTGCAGTTGACACTTCGATGTCTAGGAAGCAGCTTATTGCTGAACAGAGTAAAGATTCTTCCCTCGCCCCTCTCTTTGCTGAGATACATCCAGAGGAGTTAGATAAAGTTTGTTCGGGTTAATTTGACAGAGATGGTGTTCTGATGAGGAAATGGCGTTCTTGGGGGTAATGGCTGAACTAGGCCTCTTTCAGCCTCACCAAAATTAATAGAAACCCATTAAACATTTAATAAAATGTGTAAAGCCTTACGGGAGAAAAGGTCAAATAAGGTTGGAGCTTTTGATATGGTTAGAAATAAGCTCAGAACAGAATCAACAAAACAATTTTGATTTGTAATGTAACAAAATCGCTCTAGTTACTGGTAAAGAGATATCTGTCTAGTTTACAGGTAAAGAGATCTCTCTAGTTACTGGTAAAGAGATATATCTCTAGTTACTGGTAAAGAGATATATCTCTAGTTACTGGTAAAGATATATCTCTCTAGTTACTGGTAAAGATATATCTCTCTAGTTACTGGTAAAGATATATCTCTAGTTACTGGTAAAGAGACATCTCTAGTTACTGGTAAAGAGATATCTCTCTAGTTACTGATAAAGAGATATCTCTAATTACTGGTAAAGAGATATAGAGATCTCTCTAGTTACTGGTAAAGATATATCTCTCTAGTTACTGGTAAAGATATATCTCTCTAGTTACTGGTAAAGATATATATCTCTAGTTACTGGTAAAGATATATCTCTCTAGTTACTGGTAAAGAGATCTCTCTAGTTACTGGTAAAGATATATCTCTCTAGTTACTGGTAAAGATATATCTCTCTAGTTACTGGTAAAGAGATCTCTAGTTACTGGTAAAGATATATATCTCTAGTTACTGGTAAATATATATCTCTCTAGTTACTGGTAAAGATATATCTCTCTAGTTACTGGTAAAGAGATGATGGGCTGTAGTTGGGGGAAGATCTCTTACTAGTGCAGATGGTTGTAGAGACAGGTTCACTCTGTTCCCCATTGTTCAGCACAGTTGTAGTCTAGTGGTTAAGTGTGTTGGGCCAGTAAACGAAAGGTCGCTGGTTTAAATCCCAGAGTCTGATATCAGCAACAGGACCTGGAATCCCCGACTCTGTTGCGAAATCTGTTGATTTTCCCTTGAGCAAGGCACTTAACCCTAATTGCTCAGAATAAGAGTGTCTGCTAAATGACTAAAACGTAGTCTGAATAAAAACACAAGTTATCCTACTGTACCTGCGGATAGGGATGCTGAGACCTACTGTACCTGTGGATAGGGATGCTGAGACCCACTGTACCTGTGGATAGGGATGCTGAGACCCACTGTACCTGTGGATAGGGATGCTGAGACCTACTGTACCTGCGGATAGGGATGCTGAGACCTACTGTACCTGTAGATAGGGATGCTAAGGCCTACTGTACCTGTAGATAGGGATGCTGAGACCTACTGTACCTGTGGATAGGGATGCTGAGACCTACTGTACCTGTGGATAGGGATGCTGAGACCTACTGTACCTGTGGATAGGGATGCTAAGGCCTACTGTACCTGTAGATAGGGATGCTGAGACCTACTGTACCTGCGGATAGGGATGCTGAGACCTACTGTACCTGTGGATAGGGATGCTGAGACCTACTGTACCTGTGGATAGGGATGCTGAGACCTACTGTACCTGTAGATAGGGATGCTGAGACCTACTGTACCTGCGGATAGGGATGCTGAGACCTACTGTACCTGCGGATAGGGATGCTGAGACCTACTGTACCTGCGGATAGGGATGCTGAGACCTACTGTACCTGCGGATAGGGATGCTGAGACCTACTGTACCTGCAGATAGGGATGCTGAGGCCTACTGTACCTGCAGATAGGGATGCTGAGACCTACTGTACCTGCGGATAGGGATGCTGAGATCCATCTGCTTTGGCTTCCATCTTCTCCCTCTGTAGCCACACTGAACTGGTACTTTTTACCAGGGTTGAGTCTGCTTATTTCAACTTCATGAACATTTTTCACCCCTATACTGCACGGTTCCACGTCACAACCCCAGGTCACTCTGAACTTCTGTGGTCCCTTCAATCCTTTAGGAGAACTCCAGCTCAGAGACACAGAGTCTGACGTCAGCAACAGGACCTGGATTTCACCAGGAGGGGGCAGCACTAGTGAAGGAATAACGGGTGATTGAAAAACAGACTTCATTGACATTCCAAACACACATTTGTACTATTTATACCAGCAGTTAAAGGAAAACAATTGACGTATTACAAAATGTATCCGATAAAATTGAGATTCAAATTAAATAATATTGTTTGGGTCAGTTTATTCTGTTTCCACATACTGTAAACTGTACCTACCATCATCCGCGGCCAACGTTGTGTGTTGGTCTCTATCAAAACTCTTAGGCTGGGAAAACAAAATTAGAATTAGTCATTTCTTTAAAAAATAAATATTTTGCTAAATGTAAAACAGATGTTTTTTCAAAGATACATCAACTGCTTTTGATATTCTTCTGCAACGCTGAAAGTGCAGATGACATATTTTGAACAACGTTGTGATAGTCAATTTTTAAAGTCATGTCCCCCTCCATCCTTGACTTTTCCTAAATAAGTACATTTATCACACTGTCGTTGTTACAACTTTTACAATGCATGTTTACTTTTAATCTGTCTATCTGCATATTTCAATACATGGTATTTGGGGGAGCGGTGAGATACCCAATGGGGTGGACCATACAGTACCTTTCTCGTCAATGATTTTGAAAAAACTTCTACTTTAAAAACTGGAAATCAAATTATGCTCCATCACTAAAACAGTGGACAAATGAAATTTATTTTTATTTAAATATTGAAAAGGTGTGGGCTCCAGAGAAAAGTAAAACAGTGTAATTTGAGGCTGTATGGCATAGAGTGCTACAAGCACAGGAAAGTTCCAGGAGATGGAGTGTGGTTGTGAGACATACATGATGTGTATGGGTGGGAACATGTGAGTCTGAGCAGGTGTGATGTCACTGAATGTTTGTAGAAATTTCTGTGCGTCTGTTTATTGTATTTTGTTTGGTTATTATTGTTTGAGAAAATACACTGAACAAAAATATAAACGCAACATGTAAATTGCTGGTCGCATGTTTCATGAGCTGGAATAAAAGATCCCAGAAATGCTCCATTGCACAGAAATCGTATTTTTCACAGACCACGTGTATGATGTTTTCTGGGCGAGCGGTGTGCTGATGTCAACATTGTGAACAGAGTGCCCCACGGTGGCAGTGGTGTTGTTGTATGGGCAGACATTAGCTACGGACAACCAACACAATTGCATTTTATTGATGACAATTTGAATGCACAAAACTATCATGACGAGATCCTGAAGCCCATTGTGAGGCCCCTTTTGTACGATATCTGTGACCAACAGATCCATATCTGTATTCCCAGTCATGTGGAATCCATATATTAGGGCCCAATGAATTTAGTTCAACTGACTGATTTCCTCATATGAACTGTAACTCAGTAAAAGCAATGAAATTGTTGCATGTTGCATTTATATTTTTGTTAAGTGTATATATAAAAATAAAATCGTACAAAAACTACAATTACATATCACAAACATAATGTATTATAAGCCGTTTTAGGAGGACGTTCTTCTCCCCTGCCCTTCCTTCAGCCCTTCCTTCAGCCCTTCCTTCATCCCTTCCTTCATCCCTTCCTTCATCCCTTCCTTCATCCCTTCCTTCAGCCCTTCCTTCAGCCCTTCCTTCAGCCCTCCCTTCAGCCCTCCCTTCAGCCCTCCCTTCATCCCTTCCTTCATCCCTCCCTTCAGCCCTTCCTTCAGCCCTTCCTTCAGCCCTTCCTTCATCCCTTCCTTCCTTCAGCCCTTCCTTCATCCTTTCCTTCATCCCTTCCTTCATCCCTTCCTTCAGCCCTTCCTTCATCCCTTCCTTCAGCCCTTCCTTCAGCCCTTCCTTCAGCCCTTCCTTCAGCCCTTCCTTCAGCCCTCCCTTCAGCCCTCCCTTCAGCCCTTCCTTCATCCCTTCCTTCAGCCCTTCCTTCAGCCCTTCCTTCAGCCCTTCCTTCATCCCTTCATCCCTTCCTTCCTTCAGCCCTTCCTTCATCCTTTCCTTCATCCCTTCCTTCATCCCTTCCTTCAGCCCTTCCTTCAGCCCTTCCTTCAGCCCTTCCTTCATCCCTTCCTTCATCCCTTCCTTCATCCCTCCCTTCATCCCTTCCTTCATCCTTTCCTTCAGCCCTTCCTTCATCCCTTCCTTCATCCCTTCCTTCATCCCTTCCTTCAGCCCTTCCTTCATCCCTTCCTTCATCCCTTCCTTCAGCCCTTCCTTCAGCCCTTCCTTCATCCTTTCCTTCAGCCCTCCCTTCAGCCCTCCCTTCAGCCCTTCCTTCATCCCTTCCTTCAGCCCTTCCTTCAGCCCTTCCTTCAGCCCTTCCTTCAGCCCCTTCCTTCATCCCTTCCTTCCTTCAGCCCTTCCTTCATCCTTTCCTTCAGCCCTTCCTTCATCCTTTCCTTCAGCCCTTCCTTCAGCCCTTCCTTCATCCTTTCCTTCAGCCCTTCCTTCATCCTTTCCTTCAGCCCTTCCTTCATCCGGCTGCACATCCGACTAATAGCCCATCAAAACTACACATCAACTATATTGAAACTAATAACATAATAGTAACATAATAAAACTCGTATTCTGTACTTTTTAAATACATTTAGTTCAGTAATATTTAAGACCTGCCTAAACAAAATGATGATGGTGTAGTTCCCCCAAATTACAAAATGAAATATTGTTTTCCTTACCCTCTAAGCAGTCTATGGAAACGGTATGACAGCAATCCATGCTTAGGTTTAGCTTCATTGGCACTGTTGACACATGCTAACATTTTAGCAATTGTGGTACACATCTCATTAAAGTCATGGGACACATATTAGCCTTGTTCACACATCATGTTCAAATCATCTACAAGTGACCTCGTTGAGCTTCACAATCAATTTTAGATACAGTACTTTTGGATGATTTGGACATGATACGTGTAAAATGCTAATATCAGTCCCATGACTTGAATTGGATTTGAGCCACAAATGCGGAAAAAACAGTGGAAACAGTGGCAGGAAAACTGAACCAAAGCATGGATTACTGTCATACTTTCAAATAACGGAAGACATATTTCAGTTGAATGCGTTCAGTTGTACAACTGACTACTTATCCCCTTTCCCCATGTAATGTAAGATCACAATAAAACCAGAATGAAAAACAGATCACAATAAGCCCTTACAACAGGGACTGTGAAGAGACAGACATTCTATATGTTGTGTTGTATTATGTATTATGTATTATGTCTGCCACGTTATTTACGTTATTTAATTGTAACATAAATATAGTGCAATATATACTACTTTGTGTTTAGTTTCCTGTTTGGACCCCAGGAAGAGTAGCCACTGCCTCAGCAGCAGATAATTGCAGATCCTAATCAGAACTAATAATACTAAGACCTTCATGAACACAGCCAAAGGATTATTGTTGCCGTAGCACATATGAAATGTTTTTATTGGGCTGTTAGAATGTTGACGGACCAAACTGGGATGCCTCGAGTCCCAACGGTTCTAGTGTTAATTAAGGAGTGTTCAGACATGGACTGGAACTGCACTGAACAACCCCGAAAGAAAAGAGAACCCCAGTAGCTACCGGTCTTCCTGATTAACCCCAGTAGCTACCTGTCTTCCTGATTAACCCCAGTAGTTACCGGTCTTCCAGATTAACCCCAGTAGTTACCTGTCTTCCAGATTAACCCCAGTAGTTACCTGTCTTCCAGATTAACCCCAGTAGTTACCTGTCTTCCTGATTAACCCCAGTAGTTACCGGTCTTCCAGATTAACCCCAGTAGTTACCTGTCTTCCAGATTAACCCCAATAGTTACCCGTCTTCCAGATGAACCCCAGTAGTTACCTGTCTTCCTGCTTTCTTTATCTCATGGATGGTGGTATCATGTCCTTTGTGGTTTGTCTTTGCACACTGACTGCAGATCAGCATCTGGTCTGTCCTGCAGAACACCTCCAGAGGACTGTAGTCATGTTGACAGAGTTTCTGCACCAGGTCTCCAGTCCACATCCACCAGTGTGTGTCTTCCTATTGTATAGATTAGTCTGATTACCGGTCTTCCAGTAGTTACCTGTCTTCCTGTAGTTACCTGTTCAGTTAACCCCAGTGCAGGTCTGACACTTCACCGGTCTTGGACCTCAGAGCAGATATCAGGTTACCGCTCCTGGCCTGTCTTGATTAAATTGGAAATAACAGTTATTAAATACATTGATCAAAAGAACCTGATCCATTCAGAAGCTCCAGGTGGTATCTGATTTTAAGTACCTTGGCATCATAGTTGATTCCAACCTCTATTTTAAAAAGCATGTGAAAAGGGTCATTCAGATAACCAAATTCAACCTAGCTCATTTCGATTTATGAAATTGTTTGACTTCAGAAAACTTCAAATCTAATTGTTTGACTACAGAGGTAGCAAAACTGTACTTCAAATCTATGATACTCCCCACTTAACATACTGCTTGACTAGTTGGGCCCAAGCTTGCTGTGTCAACATTAAAACCTATTCAGTCTGTCTACAAACAGGCTCTCAAAGTGCTTGATAGGAATCCCAATAGCCATCATCACTGTTACATCCTCAGAAAGCATGAGCTCCTGATTTGGGAAAATCTTGTGCAACACACCGACGCATGTCTTGTATTCAAGATCTAAATGGCCTGGCTCCTCCCCCTCCACTCAGTATTTTTGTTAAACAGAAAACCCAAACATATGGCAGCAGATCCACAAGGTCTGCCATGAGAAGGTGACTGTATAGTTCCCTTAAGGAAAAGCATCTTCAGTAAATCCGCTTTCTCTGTGAGAGCTTCCCATGTCTAAATAATACACTGCCATCAGACACACATAACTGCACCACCTATCACACTTTCACAAAATGTATGAAGACATGGCTAAAGGTCAATCAGATTTGTGATCATAATCCCTAGCTGTGTGTTGCCGCTTTTCCATGTTGTCTGTTTGTGACTTTGGTGTGAAACACTTTTATGAATTTTGTCTTGCTGCTTTTTGTTCTGTTGCTCTGTCTGTATGCTATGTCTTGCTTGTCCTATGTTGCTCTGTCTGTATGCTATGTCTTGCTTGTCCTATGTTGCTCTGTCTGTATGCTACGTCTTGCTTGTCCTATGTTGCTCTGTCTGTATGCTACGTCTTGCTTGTCCTATGTTGCTCTGTCTGTATGCTACGTCTTGCTTGTCCTATGTTGCTCTGTCTGTATGCTACGTCTTGCTTGTCCTATGTTGCTCTGTCTGTATGCTATGTCTTGCTTGTCCTATGTTGCTCTGTCTGTATGCTACGTCTTGCTTGTCCTATGTTGCTCTGTCTGTATGCTACGTCTTGCGTGTCCTATGTTGCTCTGCGTGTTCTGACTGCTCAATGATTGTCTATATTGATATTGTTTTTAATAACCTGCCCAGGGACTGCGGTTGAAAATTAGCCGGCTGGCTAAAACCGGCACTTTTGCGGAAACGTTGATTCATGTGCACTGTCCCTGTAAAAATAAAATCAACTCAAACTCAAACACATAATGGCCTGATAATATAACACATGGTAACCTACCTATAACTCTCTGTTATCATGATAATATAAAACATGGTAACCTACCTATAACTCTCTGTTATCATGATAATATAACACATGGTAACCTACCTATAACTCTCTGTTATCATGATAATATAACACATGGTAACCTACCTATAACTCTCTGTTATCATGATAATATAACACATGGTAACCTACCTATAACTCTCTGTTATCATGATAATATAACACATGGTAACCTACCTATAACTATCTGTTATCATGATAATATATGGTAACCTTCCTATAACTATCTGTTATCATGATAATACAACACTACCTATAACTCTCTGTTATCATGATAATATAACACATGGTAACCTACCTATAACTATCTGTTATCATGATAATATAACACATGGTATCCTACCTATAACTATCTGTTATCATGATAATATAACACATGGTAACCTACCTATAACTATCTGTTATCATGATAATATAACACATGGTAACCTACCTATAACTATCTGTTATCATGATAATATAACACATGGTAACCTACCTATAACTCTCTGTTATCATGATAATATAACACATGGTAACCTACCTATAACTCTCTGTTATCATGATAATATAACACATGGTAACCTACCTATAACTCTCTGTTATCATGATAATATAACACATGGTAACCTACCTATAACTCTCTGTTATCATGATAATATAACACATGGTAACCTACCTATAACTCTCTGTTATCATGATAATATAACACATGGTAACCTACCTATAACTCTCTGTTATCATGATAATATAACACATGGTAACCTACCTATAACTATCAGTTATCATGATATTATAACACATGGTAACCTACCTATAACTCTCTGTTATCATGATAATATAACACATGGTAACCTACCTATAACTCTCTGTTATCATGATAATATAACACATGGTAACCTACCTATAACTATCTGTTATCATGATATTATAACACATGGTATCCTACCTATAACTCTCTGTTATCATGATAATATAACACATGGAAACCTACCTATAACTCTCTGTTATCATGATAATATAACACATGGTAACCTACCTATAACTATGTGTTATCATGATAATATAACACATGGTAACCTACCTATAACTATGTGTTATCATGATAATATAACACATGGTAACCTACCTATAACTCTCTGTTATCATGATATTATAACACATGGTAACCTACCTATAATATGTGTTATCATGATAATATAACACATGGTAACCTACCTATAACTCTCTGTTATCATGATAATATAACACATGGTAACCTACCTATAACTATCTGTTATCATGATAATATAACACATGGTAACCTACCTATAACTCTCTGTTATCATGATAATATAACACATGGTAACCTACCTATAACTCTCTGTTATCATGATAATATAACACATGGTAACCTACCTATAACTATCTGTTATCATGATAATATAACACATGGTAACCTACCTATAACTCTCTGTTATCATGATAATATAACATGGTAACCTACCTATAACTATCTGTTATCATGATAATATAACACATGGTAACCTACCTATAACTATCTGTTATCATGATAATATAACACATGGTAACCTACCTATAACTATCTGTTATCATGATAATATAACACATGGTAACCTACCTATAACTACCTGTTATCATGATAATATAACATGGTAACCTACCTATAACTATCTGTTATCGTGATAATATAACACATGGTAACCTACCTATAACTATGTGTTATCATGATATTATAACACATGGTAACCTACCTATAACTATCTGTTATCATGATATTATAACACATGGTAACCTACCTATAACTCTCTGTTATCATGATAATATAACACATGGTAACCTACCTATAACTATCTGTTATCATGATATTATAACACATGGTAACCTACCTATAACTATCTGTTATCATGATAATATAACACATGGTAACCTACCTATAACTATCTGTTATCATGATAATATAACACATGGTAACCTACTGTACCTATAACTCTCTGTTATCATGATAATATAACACATGGTAACCTACCTATAACTATCTGTTATCATGATAATATAACACATGGTAACCTACCTATAACTATCTGTTATCATGATAATATAACACATGGTAACCTACCTATAACTATCTGTTATCATGATAATATAACACATGGTAACCTACTGTACCTATAACTCTCTGTTATCATGATGTGTATATTTGTTTTACATTAAGTCACAGATCTTTTATTTCATGAGGTCAGCATTATTAAAACATAGACCTGTATTTACAGCTGGGCTCAAATCAGAATCTCACCCTTTGTTTTGTGGAGAGTCTGCTCCTTTGATATTAAGAGGGATATCCATGGATCGCTCAGTCTTCATTGATAGAAAACCAGAGGAAATAGACTCTGCGCTCTCTGGAGGGCCCCTAGTAGTACAAGACATTCACATAAAAACAAATAAAACACT
Organism: Oncorhynchus tshawytscha; assembly: GCF_018296145.1. NCBI lineage: Eukaryota > Metazoa > Chordata > Actinopteri > Salmoniformes > Salmonidae > Oncorhynchus > Oncorhynchus tshawytscha. The sequence goes on from NW_024609157.1 coordinate 107,396, forward strand.
AAAAATACAATTAAAGAATGTATTATATTCCTCCATTCTTCCACATAATAATGATCTGAATGACCATAATGTGAATTTTAGCTTCTTCTTCTCGCCAACTACATATATTAAAGCTTCACTAGGGTAGGGAGGAGTATTTAGTACTTGACACCTGGATGAAAAGCGTGCCCAAAGTAAACTGCCTGTTACTCAGGCCCAGAAGCTAGGATATGCATACAATTGGTAGTATTGATAGAAACACTCTACAGTTTTCAAAACTGTTAAAATAATGTATATGAGTATAACATAACTGATGGCAGGGGAAACCTGAGAAAAAATCCATCCAGGGAATTTTGTTTTTGAGGTCATAGGATTTTCCAATGGTTTTCTATGGCTTCCACTAGATGTCAACAGTCTTTAGAAATGTCTTTAGAAATTGTTCAATGTTTTCTTTTGAGAAATGAAGAAGTAGTCATATTCTTCTATGTGTCACTCCAGGTGGACTCTACTGTTTTAGTGCACATGAACAGGAACGCGTTGCACATTGTTTTTATCCGCTATTAGCAACAGTTTATTATGTCTTAAATTTTATAGATTATTTACGTTTTAGGGTACCCGAGGTTGGTTTAGGAACGTGGATTGAAAAATGTTTGGACCAAGTTAACAGGTCATTTATTCGATACTTTGTAGGCATGTTGGGCGTGTTGAAACCGGTGTATTTTGAATCAAATGCGCCAAATAAATAGACATTTTTGGGACATAAAGAAGGACATTATCAAACAAAAGGACCATTTATGATGTTTCTGGGACATTTTGGAGTTTCAACAGAAGAAGATCTTCAAAGGCAAAGGCATTAATTATATCGCTATTTCTGACTTTTGTGTTGCACCTGCCTGGTTGAAAAATTATTTTCATGTGTTTTGTATGTAGGCGCTGTCCTCAGATAATCGCATGGTATGCTTTCGCTATATAAAGCTTTTTTAAATCTGACAGCGTCTGGATTAACAGTAAATTAATATTTAAGCCTATCTATACCACTTGTATCTTTTATCAATGTTTATGATGAGTATTTCTGTCATTTGGTGGCTCTCTGCAATTTCACCGGATGTTGTTTGAGACAGTGGATTACTGAACAAAACAGCGCCAATTTAAACTGAGGTTTATAGACAAAGAGGGACTTTATCAAACAAAACAAAACATTTATTATTGTAATAGGGACTCTTGTGAGTGCCACCAGATAGAAGATCAGCAAGTGATTAATTTTATTGCTATTTCCCTTGACTTTTGTGTCGCATCGTTTATTGAAAATGATTTACAGCTGTGGGACGCTGTCCTCAGATTAACGCATGGTATGCTTTCACCGAAGCATTTTTAAATCTGACAGGGGCTGGGATTAACGCACAGCGGTTTATTTTTATACAATACATATAGCTTTCAAGAATGTTAATATCTGAATTTAGTATCTAGAATTTCACGCTCAGCAATTTCACCGGATGTTGACCAGTTCCAGTGAAGAGAAATCTACAGCATACAATGACATTCTAGACGAATCTGTGCCTCCACTTTATGACAACATCAGGAAGTCTCTTCCATACACAGATAATGCCTGTGCACAAAGCGAGGTCCATACAGAATGTGTTGTCAAGATTGGGAGGAAGAACTTGACTGGTTTGCACTTGCATTTGGGATGAATTGGAACGCAGACTGCGAGCCCTAATCGTCCAACATCAGTGCTTGACCTCACTATACGCTATGTGGCAGAACGGAAGCAAGTCTCTGCAGCAATTTTCCAACATCTAGGGGAAAGCCTTCCAAGAAGAGTAAAGGCTATTATGGCAGCAAAGAGGGGACAAACTCCATATGAATGCCCATGACTTTGGAATGAGATGTACTTTTGGCTATGTAGTGTATCTACCTCAAATACCTCATACTTCTGCACATTGATCTGGTACTGATACTCCCTGTATATAGCTCTACATTGATCTGGTAATCACTGTTGTGCCAGTGGATTCGGAAAGTATTCAGACCCCTTGACTTTTTTCCGTCACAGTCTTACTCTAAAATTGATTGAATTAGTTTTTTTCCTCATCAATCTACCTTTAATACCCCCATAATAACAAAGCAAAAACAGGTTTTAGCAATTTTTGCATTAAAAATTAAAAACAGAAACATCACATTTACATAAGTATTCAAGACACTTTACTCAGTAGTTTTTTGAAGCAACTTGGCAGCGATTACAGCCTCAAGTCTTCTTGGGGATGACGCTACAAGCTTGGCACAGCTGTATTTAGGGAGTTTCTCCCATTCTTCTCTGAAAATCGTCTCAAGCTCTGTCAGGATGGATGGGGAGTGTCGCTGCACAGCTATTTTCAGGTCTCTCCAAAGATGTTTGATCGGGTTCAAGTCTGGGCTCTGGCTGGGCCACTCAAGGAAATTCTGAGACTTGTCCCGAAGCCCCTCCTGCGTTGTCTTGGCAGTGTGCTTAGGGTCGTCCTGTTGGAAGGTGAACCTTCGCCCCAGTCTGACGTCCTGAGCGCTCTGGAGCAGGTTTTCATCAAGGATCTCTCTGTACTTTGCTCCATTCATCTTTCCCTCGATCCTGACTAGTATCCCAGTCCCTGCTGCTAAAAAAACATCTCCACAACATAATGCAACCACCACCATGCTTCACCGTAGGGATGGCGCAAGGTTTCCTCCAGAAGTGACGCTTGGCATTCAGGCCAGAGAGTTTAATCTTGGTTTCATCAAATCAGAGAATCTTGTTTCTCATGGTCAGAGAGTCCTTTAGGTGTATTTTGGCAAACTCCAAGCAGGCTGTCATGTGCCTTTTACTGAGGAGTGGCTTCAGTCTGGCCACTCTGCCATAAAGCCTGACTGGTAAAGTGTTGCAGAGATGGTTGTCCTTTTGGAAGGTTCTCCCATCTCCACAGAGGAAGTCTGGAGCTCTGTCAGAGTGACCATCGAGTTCTTGTTCACATCCCTAACCAAGGCCCTTCTCCCTCGATTGCTCAGTTTGGCCGGGCAGCCAGATCTAGGAAGAGTCTTGGTGGTTCCAAACTTCTTCCATTTAAGAATGATGGAGGCCACTGTGTACTTGGGGACCTTCAATGCTGCAGAAATTTTAATTTTTTTACATTTTAAATTAAGGTATCTGTTTTTTTAATAAATTTGCAACAATTTAAAAAAACAGTTTTTCCTTTGTAGTTTTGGGGTATTGTATGTAGATTGATGAGGGGAAAAATATTTAAGCCATTTTAGAATAAGGCTGTAAAGTAACAAAATGTGGAAAACGATAAGATGTCTGAATACTTTCTGAATGCACTGTATATATATATATACAGTGGGGCAAAAAAGTATGTCAGCCACCAATTGTCTAAGTTCTCCCACTTAGAAAGATGAGAGGCCTGTAATTTTCATCATAGGTAGACTTGAACTATGACAGACAAAATGAAAAAAAAAAATCCAGAAAATCACATTGTAGGATTTTTATGAATTTATTTGCAAATGATGGTGGAAAATGAGTATTTGGTCAATAACAAAAGTTTTCTCAATACTTTGTTATATACCCTTTGTTAGCAATAACAGAGGCCAAACGTTTTCTGTAAGTCTTCACAAAGTTTCAAACACTGTTGCTGGTATTTTGGCCCATTCCTCCATGCAGATCTCCTCTAGAGCAGTGATGTTTTGGGGCTGTTGCTGGGCAACACGGACTTTCAACTCTCCCCAAAGATTTTCTATGGGGTTGAGATCAGGAGACTGGCTAGGCCACTCCAGGACCTGAAATGCTTCTTCTGAAGCCACTCCTTCGTTGCCCGGGCGGTGAGTTTGGGATCATTGTCATGCTGAAAGACCCAGCCACGGTTCATCTTCAATGCCCTTGCTGAGGGAAGGAGGTTTTCACTCAAAATCTCACGATACATGGCCCCATTCATTCTTTCCTTTACACGGATCAGTCGTCCTGGTCCCTTTGCAGAAAAACAGCCCCAAAGCATGATGTTTCCACCCCCATGCTTCACAGTAGGTATGGTGTTCTTTGGATGCAACTGAGCATTCTTTGTCCTCCAAACACGACTAGTTGAGTTTTTTACCAAAAAGTTATATTTTGGTTTCATCTGACCATATGACATTCTCCCAATCTTCTTCTGGATCATCCAAATGCTCTCTAGCAAACTTCAGACGGGCCTGGACATGTACTGGCTTAAGCAGGGGGACACGTCTGGCACTGCAGGATATGAGTCCCTGGCTGGCGTAGTGTGTTACTGATGGTAGGCTTTGTTACTTTGATCCCAGCTCTCTGCAGGTCATTCACTAGGTCCCCCGTGTGGTTCTGGGATTTTGCTCACCGTTTTTGTGATAATTTTGACCCCACGGGGGTGGATGCACGTGGAGCCCCAGACCGAGGGGAGATTCCAGTGGTCTTGTATGTATTCCATTTTCTAATAATTGCTCCACAGTTCATTTCCTCAAACCAAGCTGCTTACCTGGCAGATTCCAGTCTTACCAGCCTGGTGCAGGTCTACAATTTTGTTTCTGGTGTCCTTTGACAGCTCTTTGGTCTGGCCATAGTAGAGTTTGGAGTGTGACTGTTTGAGGTTGTGGGAGGTGTCTTTATACTGATAACAAGTTAAAACAGGTGCCATAATACAGGTAACAAGTGGAGGACAGAGGAGCCTCTTAAGAAAGTTACAGGTCTGGCGAGAGCCAGAAATCTTGCTTGTTGTAGGTGACCAAATACTTATTTTCCACCATAATTTGCAAATAAATTATTAAAAATCCTACAATGTGATTTTCTGGATTTTTCTCATTTTGTCTGTCATAGTTGAAGTGTACCTATGATGAAAATTACAGGCCCTCATCTTTTAATTGGGAGAACTTGCACAGTGGTGGCTGACTAAAAAATGCTTTTTGTCCCACTGTATATACAGTGGGAGAACAAGTATTTGATAACCTGCAAAATCGGCAGTGTTTCCCACTGACAATGCATGTAGAGGTCTGCAATTTTTTATCATAGGTACACTTCAACTGTGAGAGACGGAATCTAAAACAAAAATCCAGAAAATCACATTGTATGATGATTTTAAGTAATTAATTTGCATTTTAATGCATGACATAAGTATTTGATCACCTACCAACCAGTAAGAATTCCGGCTCTCACAGACCTTTTCTTTAAGAAGCCCTCCTGTTCTCCACTCATTACCTGTGTTAACTGCACCTGTTTGAACTCGTTACCTGTATAAAGACACATGTCCACACACTCAATCAAACAGACTCCAACTTCTCCGCAATGGCCAAGACCAGAGAGCTGTGTAAGGACATCAGGGTTAAATTGTAGACCTGCACAGGGCTGTGATGGGCTACAGGAATATGGCAAGCAGCTTGGTGAGAAGGCAACAACTGTTGGCGCAAGTTATAGAAAATGGAAGAAGTTCAAGATGACTGTCAATCACCCTCGGTCTGGGGCTCCATGCAAGATCTCACCTCGTGGGCATCAATGATCATGAGGAAGGTGAGGGATCAGCCCAGAACTACATGGCAGGACCTGGTCAATGACCTGAAGAGAGCTGGGACCAGTCTCAAAGAAACCATTAGTAACACACTACGCCGTCATGGATTAAAAACCTGCAGCGCACGCAAGTCCCCCTGCTCAAGCCAGCGCATGTCCAGGCCCGTCTGAAGTTTGCCAATGACCATCTGGATGATCCAGAGGAGGAATGGGATAAGGTCATGTGGTCTGATGAGACAGAAATAGAGCTTTTTGGTCTAAACTCCACTCGCCGTGTTTGGAGGAAGAAGAAGGATGAGTACAACCCCAAGAACACCATCCCAACCGTGAAGCATGGAGGTGGAAACATCATTCTTTGGGGATGCTTTTCTGCAAAGGGGACAGGACGACTGCACCGTATTGGGGGAGGATGGATGGGGCCATGTATCGCAAGATCTTGGCCAACAACCTCCTTCCCCCAGTAAGAGCATTGAAGATGGGTCGTGGCTGGGTCTTCAAGCATGACAATGACCGAAACACACAGCCAGGGCAACTAAGGAGTGGCTCCGTAAGAAGCATCTTAAGGTCCTGGAGTGGCCTAGCCAGTCTCCAGAACTGAACCCAATAGAAAATCTTTGGAGGGAGCTGAAAGTCCGTATTGCCCAGTGACAGCCCCGAAACCTGAAGGATCTGGAGAAGGTCTGTATGGAGGAGTGGGCCACAATCCCTGCTGCAGTGTGTGCAAACCTGGTCAAGAACTACAGGAAACGTATGATCTCTGTAATTGCAAACAAAGGTTTCTGTACCAAATATTAAGTTCTGCTTTTCTGATCTATTAAATACTTATTTCATGCAATAAAATGCAAATTAATTACTTAAAAATCATACAATGTGATTTTCTGGATTTTGTTTTAGATTCCGTCTCTCACAGTTGAAGTATGATAAATATTACAGACCTCTACATGCTTTGTAAGTAGGAAAACCTGCAAAATCGTCAGTGTATCAAATAATTGTTCTCCCCACTGTACATACATAAAAATGTGTATCTATTTGATTTCTCGTGTTACTATTTCATTTGTTCATTTCAGTATTCTTTTTAAACTGTATAGCTCGTAGGTAAGCATTTCACGGTAAAGTCTACACCCGTTGTATTCAGCATTTCACGGTAAAGTCTACACCCGTTGTATTCAGCATTTCACAGTAAAGTCTACACCCGTTGTATTCAGCATTTCACGGTAAAGTCTACACCCATTGTATTCGACACATGTGACCAATAACATTTGATTTGCACTTCCTCTGGCCCATGATTTCACCTCCGTTATTTACACCAACTATATTGATTAGAATTAAAAGAATTAAAACATCCCATCATGCTTAGGGTGACTATAGGGGAAGTAGGTAGCCTAGTGGTTAAAAGCATTGGGCCTTTAACCGAAACGACGCTGGTTTGAATCCCCGAGCAGGCAAGGTGGAAAAATATTCTGTTCTGCCCTTGAGCAAGGCAGTTAACTCCCAACAACAACTGCTCCCTGGGCACCGATGACGTGATGTTGATTAAGGCAGCCCCCCGCACCTCTCTGATTCAGAGGGGTTGGGTTAAATGTGGAAGACATATTTCAGTTGAATGCATTCAGCTATGCAACTGACTAGCTTTCCCCTAGAATAAAATGTTATATTTACTATGCAGTAACTCAATATCTTTCATAGAAATCATATGAACATATTGGTATATATTTGAGAGGTGTGTTGTATTTCTGGTCAAAATCCTCACGTTAATCTATTACATAATTATAGCATAGGATCTAAAAGTGTTCAACAAGAACACAAACACACCTCATATCCTGACAACTGCAATGGAAACAGACATCATGAAGTGCTACACATGCTATTGGACACACCCACCTCTTCATATCAGGGTCCATGGTTTCATCAAGATCCTTGTTTGGTGACCCAACTTTACGTCTTTTTTTTTTTTAGGGATGGCTTCACCCTCAGCCC